>NC_045442.1:128890756-128911400 GCF_002776525.5 Piliocolobus tephrosceles | reverse complement strand
GTTGGGAGATGTGGAGAGTTCAGGGGCGCTGGGTAGATGTGGGTTTGAGTTGGGAGATGTGGAGAGTTTAGGGGCGCTGAGGCTGGGTAGATGTGGGTTTCAGTTTGGTCTCACCATCATCCGCTACAGGATCGCCAGGAAGTTACATATTGTTATGGTTAATTTGTGTGTCAGCTTGACTGGGTCACGGGGTGCCCAGATATCTGGTTAAACATTATTTGGGGTTGTGCCTATGTATATCTCGAGGTGAATTAGCATTTGAATTGGGGGACCAGTAAAACAAATGGCCCTTCTCAATGGGAGTGGGCCTCATACAGTCCTCCTGGAGCCTTAAGAGAACAGTGAGGTGGAGGTACGTTGGCGTGCTCTCTGTTTGAGCCAGGACATTGGTCTCCTGCCCCCAGTGCTCCTGGTTCTCAAACCTTCAGACCTGGAGGGCCGGTACCACATGCCACACATGCACAGGGTGCTGTTTCTCTGCAGAATCCTGACCAATTCACTGAGACACGTCTTTTTTAAGCTTAAGTTTTCTCGCCTCTCAACTGAATATGGCAATGGCTCATACCTTCTGCCACTTTGGCCCAGGATGAACTGAGGTAATCAACTTACCTCAGTAGATTTATAATTCTATACAAGTTAAATAATTCCTAGCAGTTTTGACTGTTGAGATTATCAAATACTAAGCCGCACGTTAATAGATATTATTAAAGCAATAATAATTTAGCCTATAAAGATTATTTCAAATCATATACATATGAACTTTCAAAATTTGTAGTAATTACGTAGAAAGACAATAAAGACGGGTAAATCATATATCTCCTCCACCTCCTTCTCCTCCTCCTTCGCCTCTCCTTCCTCCCACTCCTTGTTCTCCCCTTTCTTCTCCTCCTTCTTCTCCTTTCCTTTTTCCTACTCCTTCTCCTTTCCTTCCTTCTCCTCCTTTCCTTCCTTTTCCTCCCTCTTCTCCTCCTTCTTTTCCTCCTTCCCCCTCCTTCTTTCTCCTCCCTTCCTTTCTCCTCCTCCATTCTTTCCCTTCTCCTCCTCTTTCTCATTCTTTTCTTCTTCCTCCTCGCCCTCCTCCTTCCTTCCTCCTTTCCTTCCTCTTTCACGCCCTCCACATTCCTCTTTCTCCTCTTCCTCCTCCTCCTCTAAAAATGTAAAACAAACTAACAGCATTATTTACTAATTGGCTATACAAAATATGTGGTGGGCTGACTTTGATCTACATCCATAATTTGATAAACTCTGCCAGTTATCGTTTGGAGAAACATGTATCCTTTACATTTATCTTTGTTTACATCAATTCCATGGTATTTACTTTCATTGTTTTAATTCTGGTTCTTTAAAGGACCATAATTCTTCAGCCTAAAAAACTTCCTTTAATTTACTTGTAGCACAGACATGCTCCAGCAAATTCTGTCAGATTTTCTTCATCTGGAAGCACCTTTATTCCATCATGGGATTTGAAAACACATTCAGAGGTATTGAATTCCATCTAGAGAATCTCCCCTTCAGTCTTCCAGAGGTGTTATGCCATTTTCTTTTCGATTGCATAAATTTTAATGAGAAGTATGCTGTGATTGCTATATATTAAATTCTTATATTTGTAAATCTTATCTCTCAATTCCACATGTGATTTTTCGGCTGCTTCTCAAATTTTATCTGTACTCTTTGTTTTCAACAGTTTAAGTATCATTTCTCTCTCTGTCTCTGTGTGTGTGTGTGTGTGTGTGTGTGTGTGTGTGTGTGTGTTGTGTTGTATTTATTTGGGTTGGACTTTATCTCTTGGTTTTGTGGTTTGATGTCTTCCATTATTTTTGAAAAATTATTGGCTATTAACTCCACAAATATTTCTTATACTTCTTTTTCTCTCTCTTTTTAGATTCCAAATGCACTTTAGCTCACTTTATATTTCATCACAGACCTTGGATGCTTAGTATTTTTACACCATTCTTTAATTCTTTTTGTTTTAATTGGTCTAATTTGTATTGACGTATTTTCAAGTTCACTGATTTTCTCTTTGCTATGTCCCTTCTACTGATGAGTTCATTGAGGGGATTCTTCATCTTTGAAAGCACATATTCTTCACCTACTTTTCTATTTAACTCATGCTTACATTTCCCTTTATGTAGTAACATCCTCCAACTAGACATTCATATCATTCACCATTTTCATTAAGACCTTTAACATAAGCATTTGGTTACCTTTAAAAATTACAATAAAATTGTTGCAGCAGTTGAGTCTGCACTGAATCTCACCTGCTTGATTTTTGCCCCTTCAAAATCAAGCAGTCTTCAAAGTACAGTAGTCTAACTATTGATCATGGGGTAAAATTTAGGACCAGCAAAGATACAGGTCAGGCATGGCAGCTCAAGCCTGTAATGCCAGCGTTTTGGGAGGCCAAGGCGGCAGATCACTTGACCTCAGGAGTTCCAGACCAGCCTGGCC
This sequence comes from Piliocolobus tephrosceles, assembly GCF_002776525.5. NCBI lineage: Eukaryota > Metazoa > Chordata > Mammalia > Primates > Cercopithecidae > Piliocolobus > Piliocolobus tephrosceles. The sequence continues at coordinate 128,908,952 of NC_045442.1, read as the reverse complement.
AACATGGTGAAATCCCATCTCTACTGAAAATACAAAAATTAGCTGGGTGTGGTGGTGAGTGCCTGTAATTCCAGTTACTTGGGAGGCTGGGGCAGGAGAATCACTTGAACCTGGGAGGTGGAGGTTACAGTGAGCCGAGATCATGCTACTGCACTCCAGCCTGCACAAAGCAAGACTCTGTCAAAAAAAACAAACAAAAAAACAAAAAAACAAAAAACAGAAACACAGATTCAATGATTCTTGAAAATATTGGACAGTATATCTATTTTTTGTCTGTTCTGTTAAATGGATTGCAGTGATGTTGTAAGGAAAACATTTTTGGGGAATAACAGCTAAGACTGTACTATCAATATCTGATAAATCTCTGTGTTATTTTTCATTAACATTTTACATGGCATGCTGGAAGATACACATCCAGTGAAATCTCCTTGGGAAAATGTTTATAATGCCTTTTTCATAACTCTTTAGCTCAGTTATCTCTGGGGTCCTCTAAACTGTCCCAGGACCCCAAAAATTCATGGCTACTTCAATGGGAAACACAGGTCCTAGTTCTGGTGACAAAATATCTTCCTGACTTAAAATGTACTTATTCCACACTAGCATTTTATTACTTGACAAATTTGGGTTCAGATGATGGTACTGACTTGTCTAAACTGTCCCAGCCACACCAATACTCACTTACTCAATATGGAAACCAGTTGTTTCCACTTTTATCTTCCACGTATGCCTTAAGGATGATGCACACGAAAGAAAGCAGATGTGCACCACCCCCACCTCATTTCAGGCTCTAATTACCAATTCCTAGATTGCCATAGAGCTCACTGGCCAGGAAGGGGAGGGGGGAGAGAGAGAAAAAGACAGAGAGTGTGTGTGAGTGAGAGCAAGAAGGAGAGAGTGTCAATCCTCTATTTCAAACCTTTCGGGGCTTCCCCTGGCCCACATAACAAAACCTATTCAAACGTATTCTTATTGGAATGGTGTGCACTGTCTCTGTGATGTGACTTCTGCCTCATATCCTACTTTATTATTCTCGTGTCAGAACTAACTCATATGGATAGGTTGCCTTGGTTTTGCTTTACGAATGAATAATCTTGGGAAAATGTTTATAATGCCTTTTTGATAACTCTTCAATAGAATACATCAAACCCCACTTATTTTTTTTTTCTGTGCCTTCATATTTTAGTTCAGTTTGATATGCCAGACTTGTTTTTCCATTTCAGACCCACAAAATCTACTGTCCCTTGCATTTCCTCTATTTAAATTTTAAAGGAAACATAATCTTCTTGATACCATCATTCTGGGGATGAGAAAAGGCAACCACTTCAAAATGAATCTTCAACAGCAGTTGGAGGAGATTTAAAGACAATGCATGAGTGTGGACATGACATGTCGGTAACTCCATGAATTAGAGTTTCACATGAGCAAAACCTTCACAGAATGTCTGCGAAAAACCAAGGAAGATGGGATAGTTCGACCACAGCTGTCCATTGCTAGTGGAGAGTATTTAAGATAATAATTTTCATCACTTTAGGATACAATTATTTTTAGGATCTTCCTGTGCCACTGGCAGTGGGCTGAGTTTCTCAGTTTGCTGTTGATTTTTGGTCAATAGCTGTGACACATTACATGATCAGATGTTATAACCAATTAGTTTTATATTTTTTCTTTTGTTTTCCGTTTTGATACCCACGTGTCCTAGCTAATAATGCTGGAGCTGCAGAGTGTCTCTAAGTTTGATTTTTGCAAAGACATTGATGCATTTCAAGAGGCTAAAGATAATAATGGAATTGATAATAATTATACATTGCATTAAAAAGAATTAACAGGCCCGGGGCGGTGACTCACGCTTGTAATCCCAGTACTTTGGGAGGCTGAGACAGGTGGACCACCTGAGGTCAGAAGTTTAAGACCAGCCTGGCCAACATGGTGAAAACCTGTCTCTACTAAATTACAAAAATTAGCCAGGCATATTGGCCCATGCCTGTAGTCCCAGCTACTCAGGAGACTGAGAAACGAGAATCATGTGAACCCGGGAGGCAGAGGCTGCAGTGAGCCTAGATCTCACTCCTGCACTCAGCCTGGGTGACAGAGAGAGACTCTGTCTCTAAATAAGTAAATAAATGGAATTAACAAAGAGCTTCTTGATGGCAAAATCACCCGTGTGTTTACATCAGGGGCCTTTATGGCTCTGTGTGTCTGTGTGGTATGGAGAGTGGGGTATATGCTAATATCATCCCCCATATTTCAAGAAAAGAAAGTATTAGGTAACATGATAAAGGTGAAATAGCTGGTAAGTTTTGGAGCCATGGCGCAAACCCAAGCAGTCTTGTTAAGAGTTCATTTCCTGAGCTATGTTCCTCTTATTTTACCTAGAAGCACAAAATCTGCTTTATTATTATATGTAAATATCCTAATCGAATTACAGTATGATGTGCATTCGCATACATTTTATGCATTTCAATAAAGACAAGTGGAGATTCAACTTATCCTTTTGTATGTAACTGTAACTGTAGTTGTCTGTTTGCCTTCAAGGTGAAGACCAAAGCTATAATTACTGATGTATCCCCAATACTCATAATAACATTGAGTCCAAAGTAATAGCTTAAAAACAGTTTGAAGAGTAAATTAATAACTTCAAGATTATTTTATGTATTTAAAACTTAGGCAAAGGAAAGTCAATGATGCATTTTCAGAAGACCTTAAAGGATATCAATCTTGCAGACCAGGGAAACCAAGATAAATAAAATGTATGCTTTTCTATCATTCATAGGGGTTCCCTGTGTGGGATGTTTTTGCCATTTTTAAACCTGACAGAATCTGGCAATGTTTGCCTTCTCTTGAGGTATTCCTGTCCCTCCACGTCTCCTGGCTTCCCGTAGATTGCACCCACCCTTGTCCCAGGAGAATGAATTACTCACTTTCAGAGGAAAAAAAAAAAAATTAAACTGTGGTATAGAATGATGCTGAATAAGAATGTTTGCTTCTCCATAACTTCTGTAATGTCTTCAAGAGTTTGGAATTTTAATGTCTCATCCTAGTTCATTTCCTAGTGAATAGTTTGTATTCAAAGAATGTCTTAAATCATAATGTTCAGTAAATCTTTAGATAAAAAATTGTGAAAAGTAAAAAGTGTATTTTAATGGGAGTAAAACTAGACCTTATGATAGAATCTGAATAAAAAGGGAAGCATGACCTTTAGCCTGGGGAAGAATATCCTAAGTCTCTAGACAGATGTCTCTAAGTAAATGTGGTAAAAACACCCATTGATTACAAGAAATTGGATCTATGGCTCATAATAACATCTCATTGATTGAAAGGAACTTCGTAATAGCCTTCTTCCATGTGGTATCTGTCAGGTGTTAACCTTGCAGCCTCCTGACCATGTGAAAGGAATTCTTTGCTTATGCCACTGCTCACATGACCCCATCCATGACATTTCATAAATTGCATCTATTGAACAGAGATTTGGGGTTTTCTAAAACTGAAAAACCCATTGCCAAAGCAAGACATTTCTTTCTCTATGGATTGTATGATATAATTTAGCCATATACTCTCGAGACCTGGAGATATTTCAGCAAACTTGACTACCTCTGAAAAATGGCTACTTACCAAGAAAGAAGTCAGTTTCAAATTTTAGAACATGTAGGGTCCACACAGAAATCCATTTAGCAGCAATCATATATTTAATTACTCTTTAAAGGACACTTTTAAAAACATGAAGTGCTTCCTGTTATTGAAAACAATGAGTTAAAATTATTCCAAATACTGTACATAAAAAAAGTGAATATGCTAATAGGATAGTCAACCAAGTTTTATTATTAACACTAGGAAATCAATCTGCATGTCCTAACCAATGAATAACAAAATAGATGAGTATTTTAACAAAATATAATCTCTTGTAATTCCAGCTACAAGCTTGTGTTGCTTTCTTAAGCCAAAATAATAAAAAGAAAGCAAAATAAATAAAAGGAGTATTGGCGTATTTTAACAAAATACCTACATAATTTTATTATTCACATAAAAAATTAAATCTGTGAAATACAGGGGTCATGAAAACAAAATTGCATACACTTTTATGCCCTTCTTAAAAGGATAATAATCTTTCATGTTGATTGTCTATATTTTTCATGTAATTACTTTAACCCTCGAAGAAGTAAAATTAGTGATTAGCATTTCAATTCAGGTTTGAATTTGAATCTGAAACTAACTGAAATAAGTTTTATTGAAAATTCTCCAAAGGAATCTAGAGGCACTCAGGTTCAATCACATTCCACTCTTGTCAGTATTTTTGCATTAATATAACCACTCTCTTTCAAAATAAGTTTTAATGAATTCAGTTTGCAAGTGATTGCTGATCTTAATGGAAAAATAATTTCAAGGAAAATCCTTAGCTATTCAAATGTCACTCATAAATATAGCACAAAGAATTACAATGGAAGAGATAAGCAGAAAGTTGTGGTCATAAAGTTTATCTGCAAACTGGATAAGAATGAATCCATTAGGATGGCAGGGGATTTTGATTATGGACTTGCCCTCTGTGTGGAAAACGCTAAGGTTGATGATGCCTTTCCTGGTTCTTCTGTGACTTACAGCCGTCTCTATTCCTGTCATGCCCAAACACAGGAAGAGTCTGCGGAATAGCAAACAAGTTGTTGCAAATGAAATCATCAGGAAAATGATTTTGACTGCACAATTAAAAAAAACACCAGACATGTATTTTTACTAACTTAATACTTGATCAGAGTTTTATGTTAAATGAAAATGTAAAAATCTTGTATTCAGTCAGTGGAACAAGGTTTCCCATTTGATTTGAAATAAACCAAATACTGTAATTCATAACCAGTAGGCAGGAGGAAATTAAATATCCAGTGATAACTCAGATTTCTGTCTAAAGTGCCCCTCGATCCGTGAGAAGCAAGATTGAATAAAATTAGAAGTAATTTGATCGAGTAGCCCCCTTCCTTTGATCAGATGGCTCAGAATTGTGCTGGAACTTTCTGGAGTGACCAGATAGAATGAGGTGGGAGGGAGCAACGTCTGCGGCGTGGTAGTGGATGGCTCACAAACCCATGTGAAGAGAGAGAGACAGACACAGAAGCAGAGAAAGGGAGAAAAAGAGACAGAGAAAGAGAGAGAAAGAAAGAGAGGCAGAGAGAGAGAAAACCAGAGAGGGAGAGAGAAACAGAGAAATGAAGAGACAGAGAGGGAGACAGAGAAAGAGACAGAGAGAGAGGAAGAGAGAGGGAGGAACAAAGATAAAGAGGGGGGCAGAGAGAGGGGCAGAGAGAAAGTCAGACAGAGAAACAGAGAGAGTAAGAGACAGTGTTGGGGAATTCCTTAAGAGACCAAATATCAGTACACTGGTGGATTAGCACAGTACTAATTGGTTCAAATAAACCAATAAATAAATTTCAGGACACTCACAAATTCACGGGATTTCCTCATGAGTTTGTTCATTGATTCAGCATCACCCATGCACACCTGCTGTGGGCCAAGGACTGCTCCTAGTGTTGGAGTTATACCATGGACAGAAGAAAGACCCTTGCCTCCAGGAGCCACTGTCACCATCCTTACCAAAGGAAAGCTTAGACATCTTCCCCGGAGAAATGTCTTCCTGGAAATGTTCAGAGCTAGTGTTTAGCACAACTTTACACACCCTGCGGCCTATTGGACAGTGGAAGGTGGAAGGAGGGAGAAGTTCAGGAAAAATAACTAATGGGTCTCAGACTTAACACCTGGGAGATGAAATAATCTGCACAACGAACCCCCATGACCCATGTTTACCTATGTAACAAACCTGCACATATACCTCTGAACTTAAAAGTTTTTTTAAGAGATTATTTGATAGCCTAATGTATACCAGATCAAATGTTTGCAAGAACTGCCAAGAATCTTTAAATAATACAGTTTGTGTTCAAATGCACCTTCTATTTTTTTTTTTGTTTTAATTATTTGGTTGTCTTACTAAAATTCATTCAGTTACTATAACTATTTTTAGTTATATTTAAAGGAGCAGCATTTTGCATGACATTACTTATAGCTTTCAGCACATTTTTACCATTTCCTTTTCTTCCTGCTGCTATTAAACTTCTTAACAACCCTTCCAGTGAAAATGTTTGATCACTGCAAATATGAAGTCTACTCCATATCCATCTAATCCATCATTCATTCCATGAATATTTAACAATAATAAGAATGACAACAAGGAAAGCTCATACTTATTTATTTCTTACTATATGTCAAGCACCGTTTAAGGGCTTTACATATACAAACACAATTAATTCTCAAACTAGTACTAGAAAGTGAATGTAATTAATGCCTTTATTTTACAGTTGAGTAAATTAAAGCACAAATATTTAATCACTCACTAAAGACACACAACTAGCATGGTAGACTAGATAATTTAGAAGATATTCCCACCAAAACCCTAACTGATTATCAATAAAACATACCTTATCAATACATTAGTAACACTCAAAAGAAATGTAGTCCCCCAAAATTTCTACCTACAAAAGTGAATAAAGAAGCTAATGACCAAAACAAGAGTGGAGGCCACAAAATAGAAACCAAACCCAACAGGTGGCACTGCACTGAAGGCCAGTGCCAATATAATCAATATGATCAATAGACTAGGCCTTTGAGCATGCATGGAAATGCCGAGTCTGACATTCCGACATTCCCACATTATGTCTGGGAAACTGGAGGTGAAATCTGTAGCTGAAGTCCTTTCCGGAAAGCAGGGGTAAAACAAAGGTTTTCATCCAAGTGGTATAATTTAAGAAAAAAATTCCAGAAACAGGAAATACTTGGTAAATTAAGTTATTGAAATGGCCACCACCACCAGGAACTGAATGCCAATCACCTAGGGCCCATTAGGGTGCTGATCAATTGTGGATCAAAATCGTCTGCCCAAAGGACGGAAGACAAATGAATTCATCCAGTGGATCCTGGCTCCCAAGGGTCAAGGTTTTCATCGTGAGATGTTACATCCCACACCCTTTCAGGTTGAGCCTGGATGAGCACCAAACCTTAGTGTCCAAGACACCTTCGGCACAGAATCCAAGAGTGCAGTCAGGAAGCCGGGATGATGTGTTGCTAAGCGACAAAGGCAAAAAGCAGGTTGCCATAGCAATTCCCCTGGTGAGAGAATGGAGAGGGTGCTGGGACGGGCACCGGTAGACAATCGGCACACGGACAGCTTTGGTCTCAATTCATGACCACCCTTGGCTTCCTGCATTAGGAATCGCCCATTATCTCTGGGGGAGACTCTTCAATTTAGATGTGCTGGATTAGCACAGATGGAAAACAAACAAATAGGAGCCGGAGAGTCACCAAGCACAGGCGCACAAAGCATCATCAGTGAGATGCAGCTATTAAAATAAGCCATAGATTAAGACATCTCTCCCCACAGAACTTCAGAATGTTAAATTCTCAATTACAAAAAAATAAACGGGGACCCACATCCAGCCTCATCTTTGATTTGTTTATTTATCTTATATAGTAGTGCATCCAATCTCTTTCAGCAAAAGCCATGGTCTTTACCTGGGAAACACATCCAGAATTTGACCACTCCTTGACAAACACCAGCGATTCTCCTGTCTCAGCCTCCTGAGTAGCTGGGATTACAGGCGTCCACCACCACGTAGGCTAATTTTTTGTATTTTTTTTTTCAGTAGAGATGGGGTTTCGCCATATTGGCCAGGATGGTCTCGAACTCCTGACCTCAGGTGATCTGCCCACCTCAGCCTCCCAAAGTGCTGGGATTACAGGCATGAGCCACCACATCCGGCCACTTCTCTGTCTTTTAATTGTTGGTATAGTCTCAAAAGAATGTAAGTTCTTTAAGGGCACAGGCTTTTGACTGTTTAGCGCAATGAATTTACCACTTAGTACAGTGATGGGACGTAGCAAGTAGTCAATAAATATTTGTTAATTAAAGAATAAATGAACTACTGTTTATTAATAAGTAAATACCATCGAAAATGAAAAGACAAATGACAAACTGAAACATGAGATGCAAAAGAGTTCACTGACAATTGGACAAAAAATGATGACCAAATTTTTACAGGAAATGAAGAAGTCCAGCAATCCATTATCCCAGAAAAGGCACCATGTGAGGCAGCAATGCGGTGTGTGCAAAAGGAGATCAGAAAGAAAACTGCATTCCATACTCACTGGATTGGTGGTGTTGAAGAATTCAGATCATATACCATGATCATGGACAGACGACTTCTGCTGGGCTGGGAAGAAACATATGTCCACTTTTCTGGCAACCATTCAGATGCTGCTGTCTGTGTGGATTTGCCCAGATTTCTGTTCGCACAGTCTCTGCCTGGGCTCCTTGCCAGTCCTGGCCAATGTAGTCCCTGTCTGGGGCTCCTTGCATTGTACCTGAGCCACCTGCAAACACCTGGACAGGCCCACAGCGGTTCCCACTCATATCTGAAGAGTGGATGGTGAGGCAGTGGCTTGTATGCCGAGGGAAGTGAGCCCAGTGGGAATGATTTGGCCTGATGGCCCATTCCCATGACCTAGGTCTGAATAGTCAGGACGTGTGCTGTTCCTAAGAGGACCTTAGAGATCGTTAGTGGAGCCCAATGCCAGTGAGGCCGGACTCTCTGACCACCTCCCACGGCATGCTGCCCTCAGGCTGATCAGCCCTGTGGAGCCACTTGTCATTTCAGAAGGGCCTCCGTGCTAAGCTTCACTGAAGCCAGTTCATCCAGAGAAATGGGACAGGAACAGGGTTTGCTTACTTGAATGCTGTGGATGTCCAGGGCTGAGAGAGAAGTGAGGAGAAGCCAGTTGGATAGGGATGGAGCTAATTACGTATGAGAAGTTTTATGAATATTTTGGATGTTTCTATGACCGTTGTAGATAAACAACAGCCCCCTCATTTTCCTCTGAATGGAATGTTCTGTGTATATGATGCTGACATCATCTGTCTCTGCTCAAGAGTAATTTTCTAGATCTTCCTGTGAATGAGGAGTTCTTGAACTTTATGGATATCAAAGAGAATTAACGCTCACATTCAGAAATCAGCTAAAAGCATAACATGCATTTTAAGTTTTTTTGAAGTTATGCTTGGTTAAATGGAGACTAGTTCTTCTCCAGTTGGTTGAATGGAGACTAGTACTTCTCCAGTCTTCTTAAAATTCTTTGTCCTAGAATCTGCACATAGAATTTTAAGTTCTCATAGCCACAAAACCTACAAGTCATTGGGTGTAATTAGTAATGCAGTCATTGAAGGCATGACAATTAATGCTACAAATAGCATTATTTGTAACTAAATAATAGGAAGATCAAATTAGACATAGTATATTTTCATTATGATTTTAAAAACATGAAAGAATATCAGACATGCTTGCTAAACAAAATTATCTTCACCACAGAACCTCTATGACATTCAGAGAAGCTCCAAAACAAAAAGTCATTTGAATAAAGACATAGGTGTAAAAGAAATTTAAGAGTTATAATCAGTTTTTTAAATTATTAAATGGTATACATAAAATCATATGCTTCTCTTGACCTAAATAAATGTTTCAACCTAAGGATAAAGAAAATTAACAGGGCTCAGTATCGCCGCCTCTGGTGCGAATGTTGCCTTCTTTTGATTTTGTCATGAATGTGTTGCTGTTACAGTCATCTTGCTTTCATAGCCCTGGGCACATTTCATCAAACACTGTGCTAGCCATTTAATACACAAGAGACCAGAGAAGTACCAAGAAATCCTTTATCAATATGCTTATGTTAAAAAAAAAAGTGTCAGTAAAGAAAATTGCCTAACAATTTATGGTGACTTTATTATTGAACTTTATTTGTACATTATTATGTATTAGTTAGCAGATGCCACCAAATAATAGAAAACACCACTAAATAACGTGACATGATTTTTATTAGACCAAGGGACAACAACCTGCAGGACATAAAGATGTGGTAATCATAGGAAAGATGACATACTCTAACTTACTCTGAAGAAGAAAAAAAGAAAAGCTATTCTGTGGCCTTGAAGTATTAGGATCATAAACTCATAAAATTATCCGGAAAAGCCTTAGAGACATCAGAATATTCCCCATTTAAGCAGCAATATGTTAAAGAATAAATTTCCATTTTGAGTAGTTCAGTTCTATTCTCTATAACCCCTAAAGGGTAATGCTGTTCGATATATCTTCATAATGACAAAATTGTGGCTGTTTAGTGTGTTTATTTAACCAGCTAATGTTTATTGGCAGGCCTGCCTCTTAAGTACACTAATACTGTGTTGGATGTAATGTCTTTTATTATTTTTTCTTATAGGAATTTTATTTGAAGCCTGAGGAAAATAATATTCTACAGAAGTTTTTGGTTTTCTTCCCTCACAAATGTATAGATTAATAGAAATAGATAATTATGATGTTGCCAATAAAATGGAAAACGTGGAGAAGTATTTCATGATTTCATAAGTATCAGTTACACTGCACAAAATATCCTCAAAGAAAGAAATTGTGTATGTTTTTTAATTTACTCAGATAAAAGTCATGTTTGGTGACTTCTTATTAAATTTGCAATAACATATTACAAAAGAAAAGCTAACTTTTGATGTAAGTTGAAGGCCAATCAGAGCTTTTTAATGCCATGTGTAAACATAATGCTAATTTCAAATATCAAATTTCTTAAGTAATGATTAATTCATTCTTAAAATCTTGGCTGAGTGAGTTAGGCATCATTTCTTACTTGTGATTATATTAAGCAGTTTCGAGGACACTAGGGTTTAAGAAGCTAAAGATGTTGAGAGTGAACAAGTCTGCCTTAGTCTCCCAGGTTCTTTCTCTGGAGTCGTGTTTTCTCACATGCGTATGTGATCGGCACTCACCTCAAAGTGGGTTCCCTGTAGATGTAAGTCATTCTCTCTCTGCAGAACTCTCCTCCTCAGTACATTGCCCTGCAAACTCTGGGTTCTATGGCTTCTCCGGATTCCCAGGTCATTTCTTTCCTGCCTGGGAGATGTTGTGCTCTTCCTGGGCCACTAGTTTGTTTCTAGTTTCTCAGGAATTAGTGTCCTTCCTTGCCAGACACCAATGTCTTGAATTTCATTGTTTTGTTTATTTGGTTGGTTGAGTTTCTACTTGTTTCTACACTATATTCTGTTCTAATTGTATCTTTTTCTATTATTTACCAATACCACACTGTCTTGATTATCAGAGCCTTTTAGTAAGCCTTGAAGTCAGACAGTGTTAGCTTTCAAATTTGTTCTTCTCTTTCAGTGATGGATCTTTTATCACTCTCCCTGTAATGTTTAGAACGAGTTTGGTAATATCTACAAAATAACTTGCTGAGATTTTGTTTGGGGTTGTGATGAATCTATATATTAGATTGGGGAAAACTGACATCTTGACAACATTGAGTCATCCTCTATCCACGAACATGGAAAATCGTTCTGTTTATTTAGTTCTTCTTTAATATAATTCATCTGAGTTTTGTAGTTTTCCTAACATAGATCTTGCACATATTTTGATAGATTTATATATAAATATTTCATTTTTGAGGAGTGTTAATTAAGTATTAATGCATTTTTTTATTTCAAATTTCACTTTTTCATTGCTGGTAAAAAAGATTGACTTGTACATTAACTTGTACTGCAACCTTGTTGTAATTGCTTATTATAATGTTCCAGAAGATTTTTGTCAGTTCTTTCAGATTTTCTACTTAGTCATTTCATCTATGAGCGAAGACTCTTTTATTTCTTTCTTTCCAACAGGTTGAACTTATTTTTCACTATATGAAGCTACATATAAAATAAGAGAAAATTCAGAACTCTTCAATAAATAGCAATAATTTAAAAGTATGCTGAAGTTAGAGAGAATTAATTGCCCAATAATGTTTAATTTGAAAATAAATCATGAAATTATATATTTATCCATCTGCCAAATTTTTTTATAGTGATAGCAATGAATGTGTATTAGGAGAAATTTTGAGAGTTCTTGTTTTTATATTTGAATGTAGATCCACTAAAGACACATAAGCATAATAAAGTAAACTGTCATTTAATTGTTTCTCTTCAAATAAAATGTCGACTAATTTTTTCTCTGAATATTTTAACCCTTACCAGAGTTTAAGCCCTACTCATCACTGATTTTTATGAAATAATACGCTTACTTAAACAAAATTAAGTTATATAGGCAATGGACCATTTTTCAATCCAATTAGCCCAGGATCATAATTTAACACAAAGGTGCACTGTGCATTCTGTTTATTGGTTATGTATACAAGAAAGTGAAAGAACATGGCCAGAAACCATTAACTGTGGGGTGTGTGTGCACACATGTGTGTGTCTGTGCTTAGGTCTGAGTGAGAATCATAATATGAATATTTGGCCCTTACTATTAGTAATAAATAAATAAATAAATAAATAAATAAATAAATAAATAAACAGGGATACTTTTCAGTAGTTTTATAAAAAACGAATATGCCACACAGACTTTATACCCTAGGATGAAAGTAAACCCAACTTTCATCAAGACTTATTGGCAAAAAATGTTACAGAAATTGATGGATAGTATCATATGAAATAGCAGCAACTGCTTTCAGTGAAATAAGATGACTGAACTAAGCCTCCTTCCTTCTCTCTCTTATTCTTTTTCCTCCTTTGGCCCTATTTTTTATTTCTGTGTGTATTTAGTTAAAAAAAATGCCAAGGTAATTAAGGTTTATGGTCCTAACTTTTTAAAAGGCCATCAACAATATAGATAAAAAGTATTTAGCATGTATGTTTTTGTATTTAGTCACGTGTTATCTGTGTAATTTATAAATATGAGTATATTTCAGTTCTCCAGAAACTTTATTAACTTGAAGCTGTAACTCCATTAACTTTATTCCTTTTTCATTTCCAAAAATAGAAATATGTCCCAAAAGACAGGAATGCCAACAAAATAATAAAATATCCTCTAATATCAATGTTTGTGAAATAAAATTAGAACCAAAAGAGACTTTTCCTTTAAGTACATTTATAAAAATGTACTGGGCTGAGTGTGGTGGCTCACGCCCGTAATCCCAGCACTTTGGGAGGGCAAGGCAATGGGATCACCTGAGGTCAGGAGTTCGAGACCAGTCTGGTCAACATGGTGAAACCCTGTTTCTACATAAAATACAAAAATTAGCTGGACGTGGTGGTGTGCACCTGTAGTCCCAGCTTCTCGGGAGGCTGAGGTGGGAGAATTGCTTGAACTCAGCAGGTGGAGGTTACAGTGAACCAAAATCATGCCACTGCACTCCAGCCTGGGTGACAGAGCAAGACTCTGTCTCAAAATAAAATAAAAATAAAAGTAGGGACTTTGAGTAATTATTTATCATAAATATGAATGCAACTTTTTAGAAAGAACTTTTTCTGTATTATTCTGTCCCTGAGTAGGTGTGTTTAAGGAAAATACTGCTGATGTTATGCCACTGAAAACAAGCACATAGATATACGGCAGCTCTCTCAATCCCAACTGAGATGCGCTTGCCCCTCAAGTCAGTTATTTCTCTATTCAGTAACAAATTCATCACACAAGGCATAGTATTTAAAGGTACCACCAAAACTTTTATGAGCTTGTTAATATAATAATAGCATAACTGCATTTTGTCGCAATCCACACACCTAAAACCAGGGATTTAGTTTAGCAGCAAAGGAGCTCGCTGATGCCTGCCTGCCTTTCTTCCGGCACAGTGTTCTCCAGTTATTTGGAGCTCATCCTAAGCTCCATGTGAGTTCCCTGGATATCTGCACAAACCATCGTCATGCAGACAAAACAGGGGTAATGTGAATAAACAATAAAAATATTTTTAAAGCTATTAAAAGTTGTTCCCAGGTAGAAAGCATGTTTAAAGCAACCACCAGTAATTCACTTTGTACTAGGCTCTAATAAAATCAATGCAAATTTTCACAAACTGAAAAATCAATTTGTGCTGATCATATTTTAATAAATCTGGAAATGAATTGCAGCTCTTTAATAAGAGAGTTTTCTACAAATACAAGCAAGTTTTTAAAAAGATCCAAAATCATTGTTTGGTCAAAGAAAGCAGAAAAATAATATCAAAGTATTTGAAAAATAATGAAAAAAAAACCTCTATGTATCAATATATACCCAACATAGTTATGGCAGGCATGTTATGGCTACCAAAAATATGTTTATCAAAAGAATTCTTAAAACCTACTCCTGGGTTAGGAAACATGGCAAACAGAAATTTGGGTTGCAGATGAAATTGTTTGCTGAGCATCTGACTGTAAGAAAGGGAAATTGTTCTGTATCATCCATGTGGGTCTGACGTCGGGAACAGGGTCCTTAAAGTGGAAGAGAAAACCAGAAGACAGAACCAGAGAGATGGGATCTTGAGAAGGACTTGAACAGACATGGCTGGCTTTGAAGACTGGATAAAGGGCTGCAAGTCCAGGAATACAGGTGACTTCTATCAGGTGGGTACAAATGTAATTGCACTTCTTGCCATTTTAATGCATCAAGAAGCTCGATCACTTTTGCACCAACCTGATAGAAGCTGGAGAAGGCACGTCAACAGATTCTTGCCTATCACCTGCAGGAGGAACACAGCCTTGCTGATACTCTGATTTCATCCCAGTGATACCTATTTAGGACTTCTGAGTTCTAAAACGGTCAGACAATAAAATTTATGCTGTTTTAAGCCTTAAGGTTATGGTAATTTGTTACGCAGCAATAGGAAACTCATTGAAATGTGTTCTAGCTTCACATATTTTTATGCAATAAAAACAATCTAAGCCTTCACTTCATATTTCTTAAGTTCAAAAATATGTTAAATAAAAACCAAAGCACCCAGTGGCAACAATACCCCAGTAGCAGCAAACACACCTAACACCCATCTTGGTTTCTAAGACCATTCTCCAATGAAACGAACCAGGACACCTTCAAGAAATGGCAGATTCTAGGATTGAAGCAGAAAAAAATATAAGATAATTCCAGAGCATCTTGTAGTGCCGAAAAATAAGGAAGTTCTCAAAACAACAGCAACAACAAAACAAATCAAGCAAAACACAATGTTTATAGTCTGTACTGTTGATGTAATGTTAAAAAAAAAAAAAATGGTGTTTTAACTCTCTAGTTTTTCTTTCCAAAAACACACAATCCCAATCTAGTCATAAGAAAAACAGCAGACCAATACCAGGTGAGGGGCATTGTATTAAACACCTGAACAGTACTCCTCAAATATGACAAGGTCATCGAAGACAAGTCTGAGCATCTGTCTCAGACAAGGTGAGCCTAAGACAACATCACAGATATAGATAGCATCCTGTCTATAGAAGCAAAAGGCCAGTAGGTGTGCAGTAAAGTAATCTCAATGTAGTATGCACTTTAGTCAGCAATAATGTGTCAGTATTGATTTATTATTTGTATCAAAAGTGCCATACTAATGTAAAGAATTATCATACTAATGTAAGAAAAGAGAATGTGGGGTATATAGGAACCTGTACTTTTTTTTCTTAAAAATTGTTCTGAAATTAAACTGTTTATGTAAAAGTTGCATAAGAAAAAAAGGAAAATAAAATTTTAAAAACAAATAATATATTAGAAAATGTAAAGTGAGTGAAAATTGTAAGAAAATAACAAAAAGACTGGTTCTTTATAAAATATAATCACATAGAAAAATCTAGAATATACACATGTGAAAATGAAATCATTAAGTAGGAAGAAGACAGAAGAAATTCAATACTTAAAATTTAATTATAAAATGAAAATTTAATATAATTTTACACAAGCATTTTTAGTTTGTATGAGGTATAAGATGTTGTGGTGGACCCAAGGATACCGAATCATTATTCTTACAGTTGACAAATATAGAGAAAAGCTAGTAGGTATCCTGCCTTCTCTGAACTCTTACTTTAGTGCATTCAAATAGTTGATGGGAAAGAAATCCTTCATTATAGTCAAATTCCAACTAACTATAGAAGGACCAACAGTATTAGAACATCACAATTTTACAATCCCCGGTGAAATCATTTTCAAAAGAAACTATCAACAATAGCTGCTAAAACCGTTAAGCACAATTTTGTTTTTTGTTTTTTGTTTTTTATTATTATGCTTTAAGTTCTAGGGTACATGTGCATAACGTGCAGGTTTGTTACATATGTATACTTGTGCCATGTTGGTGTGCTGCACCCACCAACTTGTCAGCACCCATCAATTCGTCATTTATATCAGGTATAACTCCCAATGCAATCCCTCCCCCCTCCCCCCCATGATAGGCCCCGATGTGTGATGTTCCCCTTCCTGAGTCCAAGTGATCTCATTGTTCCGTTCCCACCTATGAGTGAGAACATGCGGTGTTTGGTTTTCTGTTCTTGTGATAGTTTGCTAAGAATGATGGTTTCCAGCTGCATCCATGTCCCTACAAAGGACGCAAACTGATCCTTTTTCATGGCTGCATAATATTCCATGGTAGACCAATATCCCTGATGAACATCGATGCAAAAATCCTCAATAAAATACTGGCAAAACGGATTCAGCAGCACATCAAAAAGCTTATCCACCATGATCAAGTGGGCTTCATCCCTGGGATGCAAGGCTGGTTCAACATTCGCAAATCAATAAATGTAATCCAGCATATCAACAGAACCAAAGACAAGAACCACATGACTATCTCAATAGATGCAGAAAAGGCTTTTGACACAATTCAACAGCTCTTCATGCTAAAAACGCTCAATAAATTTGGTATTGATGGAACGTACCTCAAAATAATAAGAGCTATTTATGACAAACCCATAGCCAATATCATACTGAATGGGCAAAAACTGGAAAAATTCCCTTTGAAAACTGGCACAAGACAGGGATGCCCTCTCTCACCACTCCTATTCAACATAGTGTTGGAAGTTCTGGCTAGGGCAATCAGGCAAGAGAAAGAAATCAAGGGTATCCAGTTAGGAAAAGAAGAAGTCAAATCGTCCCTGTTTGCAGATGACATGATTGTATATTTAGAAAACCCCATTGTCTCAGCCCAAAATCTCCTTAAGCTGATAAGCAACTTCAGCAAAGTCTCAGGATACAAAATTAATGTGCAAAAATCACAAGCATTCTTATACACCAGTAACAGACAAACAGAGAGCCAAATCATGAATGAACTTCCATTCACAATTGCTTCAGAGAGAATAAAATACCTAGGAATCCAACTTACAAGGGATGTAAAGGACCTCTTCAAGGAGAACTACAAACCACTGCTCAGTGAAATAAAAGGGCGTTAAGCACAATTTTGATGTGAAACTTTCTGCTGGGAATATGAGGCTGAGTGCACTGATTTAACTTTGGTACCAGTAAAATGGGACAATCAGAAACCATTGGCAAATAATGTGATGAAAGGGAAAGCTCGTAGCCTTACCTGTAAATCATGTTATGTTCAAACAATTAATCCTGAATCTAAACAAAGCATTCGGTCTTAATACTAGAATATAGAAAAGGGCTGGGAAAACCCTCGGCCAGATCATCAATGTGAAGGTGGACAAACCTCCTGGTGTCCCCAGATTAGATGAACATGGTATTGTAATAAACCACTTTGAACAATACATGAGTGGTATAGCGAAAAACACAGGGAGGGCACTTGCAGAGGGAGGGAACCCCACTGATGAGGTTGTAGGCTGTGGGGGAGAGAAAGCTCTCTATTGGCATGTGAGTAGGTCTCAGTCACTAGTGAGCCTGTGACCTTTGCAAGTGTTTGTCAAGGTTTCGATTTTTCCCCCTTAGCTGGGACACGTTGCCTACAGTGGGCTGGAGTTGGGAATGTATTTGTCTTCTCCCAAGTCAGGTGGGCTCTGATAATACCCCAGCAGGTTAGGCTTGATTTAAGAGTTTCTCCTGAGAGTAGATTACTTAAGAAAAAGAGAGTACCATGGCATATTTCAAAATGTTTCCTTTTTCTCCAGAAACTTTTCTCTGGTTTTCACTATCAGAAGCTGCTTGAGCTTCTGGGGGGTAAAACTAGCAAAAGTATGGGATCTTCACACCAGTACAATGTATACCCCTGGGATCTCCACCCCAATATACAGTATGTCCCCCTGAGATCTCCACCTTAATATACAGTATATCCCCCCGGGATCTCCACCTTAATATAGTATAGCCCCCTGGGATATCCACCTTAATATACAGTATATCCCCCCAGGATCTCCACCTTAATATAGTATATCCCCCTGGGATCTCCATCCCAATACAGTATATCCCCC
>NC_045442.1:128847627-128890746 GCF_002776525.5 Piliocolobus tephrosceles | reverse complement strand
TCCCAATACAGTATATCCCCCCGGGATCTCCACCTTAATATAGTATATCCCCCTGGGATATCCACCCCAATACAGTATATCCCCCTGGGCTCTCCACCTTAATATACAGTATATCCCCCCAGGATCTCCACCTTAATATAGTATATCCCCCTGGGATCTCCATCCCAATACAGTATATCCCCCCCCCCAGGATCTCCACCTTAATATAGTATATCCCCCTGGGATCTCCACCTTAATATACAGTATATCCCCCCTGGGATCTCCACCTTAATATGGTATATCCCCCTGGGATCTCCATCCCAATACAGTATATCCTCCTGGGATCTCCATCCCAATACAGTATATCCCCCTGGGATCTCCACCCCAATATACAGTATGTCCCCCTGGGATCTCCACCTTAATATTCAGTATATCCCCCCGGGATCTCCACCTTAATATAGTATATCCCCCTGGGATCTCCACCTCAGTATAGTATATCCCCCTCACCTCAATATAGTATATCCCCCCGGGATCTCCACCTTAATAAACAGTATATCCCCCTGGGAGCTCCACCCCAATATACAGTATATCTACCTCAGATCTCCACCCCAGTATACAGTATTATCCCTCTGTAACGTCCACCTCGATACAGTTTCCCCCTGGGATGTCCACCCCAATGCAGTTTGCTCCTCGAGATTTTCACCATCAGACTTATCCACTCGGAGTCTCCAGAAACTCAGCAATTGTGGTTCAGGTCTTCCTGCCATAGCTGCGGCTCCCACAGAGGATTCCACTTCAGTAAGTTGCAGTTCCCTGTGCTCACCTGCCTGTCTCTCCAAGGTCAGGGGAAGCGTTGGACCTGTGATTTCAGTTTTCTTCAAGATCTAAGAAGAGTTGTTGATTTTTCAGTTTGTTAAGCTTTTTTCTCGTTGTGAAGAAGGGAGTGACCACTTCCAAGTTTATTCCATGTCCTATGGGAAACAAAGTCTCCCTTTGAAATTTGCAAATTGTCTTTTATTTATTTGTTAGCACAGTATACATACACGATTAAACACCTAAGATGCACAAACCTGTCGTGTAGTGAATTTACATTTCCTAACTATCACTTGTCCTTCACCCCATTCCATCCACCAAAGCGACAACTGGTCCTGCTCTCATGGGTCTTTCCAGGGTGAGTTTATGAACACAGAAGCGTATCTGCATATTAAACCATCATTTTTAAAGAGTCGCACCTTATACATATTGTTGTGTACCTTTAATCTGTAACTTCTGGGTTTTATATTTATTTAAAATAAACCCACATTTTACATACATTTTTGTTGCTTTAATTTTATTTTAAATCTTTTACTTACCTAGAAATTTTTTACCAAAGGTATGAGATAATACCCTAACTTTATTTAGTGAGATAATACACTACAATGTCAATTGTGCACACACCATAGTTTAAATAATGAGCTGTTTCTACCTAATGCAGTTTTCATCTCATAGCACATTTGTGTCTATTTGTGGACTCTACTCCTGTATCTATTCATCCTCTAGCAACAAACTCTTTTAATCACAGTCTCTTTATAACATGTTTTTACCTACTACACAGTTAAAATATTTTCATTATTCATATTTGTCAGAAACTTTTTGACTATGCATTTTCCTTTTCTCATATTAACTTTAGGAATAGCTTGCCTAAGACAAGAAAAAAAGACTATTTTTTTTTTCTGAATTGAGTTAAATTATATGATGATTTGTGTAAAAATAAGACATGTGTTTCTAAACTTTGCCTTTATCAGAAATGTATATTTTCTTTAATCCAGTTTTTTAATTGATTATTTTAACTAGCAATGAGGTAGACAACAAATGGTTTTTGTTATATTTTAATTAAATATTTCTTGCAAAGTGAATGTCAGTATAGATAATGTAATAGTGAGACTCCTTCTGGGAAAAGTGTTGAAATTAAAGATGCCTGCATTTGTAAACTGTACAAATGCATTGACTGCAAGGTATTTTGTGAGCCATTTTCTACCCTGGAGAAGACTACCCTGGAAGAGACTGTACCATGAAACTGGTTCAGGGATTACTCATTTGTCTACTTCAACGCCCAGAAGATTGCTGATGAGCTCATCACCAAAATGAAAGATTTGGTCCTCAACAATCCAGACTATTTCTGGGCAAATGGGAAAAGGAAGGCCCAGGAGTTGGGCATTGTTGCTATAACTGCCACTTAGGAAAGAAGAAATCAGGCAGTGAAGTATCAGCTAACTCCTCAATGATTTTTAGCATTTTCAGACTTCCTTTCTTCAACCACGAACCTCAATACCAACACCATAAATAGCAGATGAGTAGGTCATTTTGTATCAGGATATCAATTATTAAAATCCTGTAATTGGTGGGGGACGGTTGCTCACGCCTGTAATCCCAGCACTTTGGGAGGCTGAGTTGGGCAGATCACTCAAGGTCAGGAGTTCAAGATCAGCCTGGCCAACATGGTGAATCCCCATCTCTACGAAAAATACAAAAAATTGGCTGGTGTTGTGGAACACACACGTGTAGTCCCAGCTACTCAGGAGGCTGAGGATGGAGAATCACTTGAAACTGGGAGACAGAGGTTGCAGTGAGCCGAGATCGCATCACTGCACTCCAGCATGGATGACAGAGTGACACACCATCTCCAAAACAAAAACAAAAACAAATCCTGTAATTGTATCATTTTAACAATTAGTTGTCTTGATTCTTGCAAGGGCCAGAGTGTTATCCTTTTTTATGTTCTCCATGTGAAATGGGATTTATCTGACGTGCTCACATCAGAGTTTCTCAATGAAAAGTTATAACTTCAGAAGCTTTAATAAAATACAACAATTGCCTTAACATGAGGTGTGAAAGTTTAATTAAAAGATGCTTACTTAATTTATAACTGGAAAAAAGTGAGTTTGCTACTGTGTGGTGTTGAAAACTTACACAAGGGGAGGTCCTGGGTACTCCACCTTTCTGTTGGTGTCAAAGGCTCGTATTATGATTGGGGCTATGCAGACTACATGGAGCTCATCTGCAGACAGTATCAGGACAGAAACATCATTCTGCCATCCTCTCTAAGATTTACAGTTACAGGAGCAAAAGGAAATGATACGGATTCTGAATTTCTACTAAATAAATAAAATACTTCACTGGCTTGTTCTGCAATACAGCTGGTCAGACAACATTTAATTACCTTTAATTCATGCTTATCTTAATTAATGCTGCCTGTCAGCAAGTGGCACTTATAGGTAAGAAATTCTTCCCTAGTCTAAAAAACAAAAGTGAATCTCACTGAAGCATAAATCCTACTTCAGAATGGAGTTTCTAAAATATTAGAATCCAAATAATGGAAGATTCACTAGAAGAAATGGTCAGTTGGCTGGACTTCCCTTGAACGATTAGTCTTATCTAAATCAGGTTGCAGTGTTACTGAGTTAACATTTTGCAGAATTAACTCAAATAGAAAATTTGGTTTATCAATCAAGTGGAAAATGTGGGGCTATGAAGTCATTAGTCTCTTGCTCTTTTTCCTTTTTCTTTTTTTCCCTTCTTGGAATGAATAAAATAACTATGAAAAATTTTAGAAAAATCGACTATGGTACTTTTTTTCTTCTTCTCTTTTCATCCTTGAATCTTGACAAAGTAGACCTCATATGTATTCCTAAAAGGAAACTTGTAACACTTCTCCTGAGAACATGATGCTCTAAAATATCAAAGGAGAATAAAGCAATTTTATGTGCTTCAAAAGTTCCTACCCATGCACATCTTCCTGCTTAGTCATGTGTTAAATCTTCTCACCTAATCACACACAGAAAGTCAGGTTTGACTTCCTAAATGCTTATAACACCTGTCTAGACAGTCTGTGTTTTAACTTATCTGCATAAAGCACTATGCATGCTTCCTACATACTAGCATGCTCTCATTCCTATGTCCTTAACTCAACAATGCTAGTAACGTTTTACATCAGGACCACTGGTTGTTACAAATACATTTACTCTTTACTGTGCCACTGTTTTAGCTCCGTATTTGCCTTGATGATGCTTTCCTGCAAACCATCCCAAGATTCAGTGGTCTTAAATAATAAACATTTATTTAGTGCATGAGTTGGAGGGTCAGTGACTGGCAAGGTTGGGTGGTCCTCCTGGTCTGGGCTGGGCTCACTCACATGTCTGGGTTGGGCTGGCGTTGGACCTAGACTGATCTTAAAGATGGGCAGCCAAGTTCTGCTCCTTTGTTCTCATCTCTTCTGCTCCAGAAGGCCTTTGCAGGATCCTGGGACATGGCAGAGGAGACAGACCCTAAGGCAAACATGCAACCTCCAGAGGCCCAGACCTGGAATGGGAACATCTCCAAAACAAGCCATTTTACGGGGCCAAATTCTAGAACAAGGAGGAGACTGTGAAGGTTGAATTTGAGGGACCACAAGGTCACCTGGCCAACAACATAGCTGGGGAAGCTTGAGAAATAGCGGCATTGAAGCAACCGGTCTATCCCAGCTACCAGGGAAGGATTTTAATTCAACTCAAGGGCCCCCAAATTATAAAAAGGCCAACATTATTTTGTAGTAATAAAACCCCATGGTAAAGGATATAACCGGTAAAATATTAACCTGAAAACCAGAGTCTTAATATATGTATTAAAAAATCATCTTCAGTCTTTTATTTACACTGGAAGGCCTTATCAGAGCTGACGTGTGCAGCACATTCACCATTTGCCAGCTCTGTCCCAAGAGGTTTCCAAACATTAACTCACTTAATCTTCATAACACGCCCGCTATTAGATCTACACTCCCTCAGGCACGTGCGGCTTCTCCATCCACCTTCCCGCTCACGAAGGCAAGATGCGTTATACATGGAAAATAAAGAGCTATGTCAAAATAGATCAAGACTAATTTCCATTCACCTAAAGTCTGTCCACTGAATGTTTATTTTTCTGTCCAAAGAAATCAGTTCATTTACATTTTCTGTAAACTTAGTTAACAATCAGGTTTTCATCTTTTTTTTTTTTTCCAATGAGGGTATAACTAGATAGGTAGAAAATAAAAAATACACACTTTTTAACTGCGAAGTAAATACATTGTAGAATGGGCTGCCAAAAGCACAATGGCATTTCACTTCATTTTTCAAGGTACCAATTGCAAATGTGCTTCACATGTTTAATATCTTCCTCCAATGAAGAAGAAACAATGAACAGGAAAGCATCAAAATGGGTAAAATGATCCTTGAAAATCACCAGGCGTTATCAGAGCCAGTATTATAATCATCATACAAATGGTGTCAAATGTAGCCTTATCGAAATTGGAAAAAAATAATGGCAACCACAAAGCCCAAAATCTTCATCATGTTCTGTTGCTTGTTCTACATTACGAATGTATGAATCTCATGCTACCTTTCTAAAAATGCTTCTACCTATGGAAAAAGATATGCCAAGAATAGTATCAGGTTATTTTTCTGGTTCCTTTTTGTAGACACTATTCCTTTTCATAAGTCAATTATAAAACTCGGCACTGCCAAGTGTATTACTAAATTATATGACTGTGATCTCCGTCAAAGAACAGACTACACTTGTGGCAGACGGATTGACTGTAGGAAGTACTTTTAACTTCCCACGTAATTCCATGATCTGATTTCCCCACAGAAGTTTAAACTGCAGCATGTATGTACATTCAGACTTCTTACAGCAAATGAGTTGTCAGATTGCATATTTGTATATGTTAAGGAATATTTATCAGAATTTAGGCAAATAATCTATCTCTTTTAAATATTAACTTTATTGTACAACTTGAGATTCTTAGATTACTCGTTAATCATACTTAGAACATTTTTTTGGCATATCTTTGTTTATATTCCTAACCATACCATTTAGGATCTTTAGAAACTAAACATTTTCCCAAGTATTTTATAATGAATATGTATAGTTTTCATAATCAGGAAAATAGACTAAGTGTACCATTTTAACTGTGAAATCCAGGAATCAAATCGTGTTTAACCCTCACAATTTATTTCCATTTTTAAAAATGTTATGCTCAAAGGAAACGTAGGGCCCCATGTTCGGGTCTACATGGGCCACAGTGCGAGCAGAATGTTCTTCCCATTCCGAGATCAAAGGAGCGGACGGTATTGAAGATGTCATTCCTTACCCTAAAGTGGAACCACAATGCCAGATAACCCCACGTTTCCTCTGAGGATGTGGATATTCTATTTTCCAGTTCTTTGAAACTGCCTCACCCTGTCTGTGGTTGGATGATGAATGTGGTCTAAATAGCAGTGAGCCGGTCCAAGCCTTGGCTGGGGGCCTTGGTGTTTCGCTTGCTCTCTCTCATACCCTCTGCTGCCATCACTACAGGAAAATGCCCAGCCTTGGAGAATGAGAGGTGCGAGTATCCCACCTGGTCTCCTGGGAAATGCCTGCCTCAATGGGCCCACAGCCAGCTGACACTCAGGCCGGTGAGGGAAGTCGACACATTCAGCAGGGCTCCCCCAGCCACCTTCCCCGGAAGCAAACACAGTTCGTGTTTGATGCTGCTTGGCACTGAAGATTCCTGGCTGTTTGTTATACAGCCTCATGAAAGAAAAGATTATTGACATATCAGGGTAGTGTTAGTGAGTCTGAATTTTGAAACGCAGGATAAATAAGTCTTTGCATAAATGAAAGTTTTACATAGCCTTCAAAGGCCAAGTCTCAAAGCTTATAACCTAATCAGAGTTGATTGTTTTAATCATTTTTTATGAATAGAAACCATATGGGTGTTTTAAATATATATGCACCTAACATTTTCCAGTTATTAAGAATAATCTTTCATAAATATCTTTTCTCCTTTCTGACAAGACCATTCACAGCATATGTTGAGACATAAATGGCCATATTTTGCATGTTTTTTTTTGTTGTTGTTGTTGTTAGCCTTACAAAAAAGAAATGCCTAGAACTGAGGGTTTATCAGTCAGTCTCCAATCCCTTTGAAAAGGACAACCATTTAGTAATGTATGAGGCATACAGAGACTTCCGCTGTAGTGGCAACAACTGTCTTGGCAACTAAAGAGACTCTCATTTGGAATCCCAGCTTTTTAGTTAATCTTCACATAAGTCAATAAAATTATCTCAACTGTATTTGCCTCACTTGTAAAATGAGAGTAACGAAATCACACATAGAAGAAGCATCACGTACCACATTATTCCATGCAACTGCACACTTACATCTGTTTACTTTACACGCAAGGGTTCTGTCAATTTCCGAGCACTTCGTTAATGTAAGTTATGATCATGGTACCGCCCTATCAAACATTTCAAGCAACCTTTACCTCTCCTGTCAATTTTCTTTCCATTATGATTTGAGCTCTATTTATTTGGTTTAATGTATTTAATTATATGACAGCGATCACTAGCTCCTTTTCCTTTCCTCAGATCTTGACACTACTGACCAGGGACAAAGTGCCCCATTGACAGTAATGCTCTGGAGTGGGATGGGCAGTGAGAGGCCCGAGACCACAGGATGGGGAAGAAATAGCCCAGCTCAGGCTACCGGGTTGGAGAACTGTCAGAGAGTGATCGCCGACATGCAGATTTCTGATCTACATTTAACGTAGAAGCTGACTGTTCTGTATCTGACGTTTCATTTAGAGTCTATGAAGTCGCTTAGGCCAATTGATCATAGCTGCCTGCCCCTCCTCAGTTACCTGGACATATGTCTTGTGTGCTGGAATCAAAACTAATTCTGAATGCATATCCTGAAACCGTGGGACACTTCCTCAGATTTCACTCTTGGGTGTCATTGGTCTTTTAATTATTTCCTATCAATAGACTGACCTTAGATTTACTTGTCAAAAAAAGTAAGGTCATTTTATAAGCACTTTCATTCCACTTTCCTAGATGTCTTTTCTGATTAGAAAAACCTATAAACTATGTAGCTTTGAATTTATAGAACCATTATTCCTGAAGGTTTTGCTGTCCTTCGCACTCAGATGGTCCCACTGACCCGGGATGGCAGAGCCTGTGATCGCAGCTCCAGGGGTCATCAATTCATTTGTTCCTCTGCATCTCCATCTCCCCATGTTATCCCGTCACCCCACAAAGCACCTGCATGCAAGCCGGTAAACAGAGTCTATCCACAGAGTCCCGTCTGTTCGGCTGGTTGTTTCCAGCTTTTTGACCGTGACCCACCATGGGAAGCTCATCTTAACTAGCAATGCAAATGACACACTTACACACGTGAACACACACACAGCACTTCAAAAAGCAACACTTGATTAACTATGATACTTCCATCGCATTTTAATTCCAGCTCTTTTTAACTTTTGCAGAAAGAGTTTACATGCATTCAACTGATTACTATTCACATTTAAAAAAAACTATATTGGTCTCGTGCGTGGTAATAGAACTGCAGAGTGTACTGAGCATCGGTTCTCCACACAGTAATTTTTCACAACCATCAAAAAGCATCAGTGGCATCCTAAAGTGAATGTTGGTCTCGGCTCACAGCCTGCAGGTGGCTGAGTGGACCAGCGAGGGGCTGGTCTGCCTGGAGGCTCACGCCCCTGCAGTGAGCAGCGGGTTGTTCTGTGCACCCATCTGCACCTCTGCATGCCAGGGGCTGGCTGGGAGCCAGTCTAGAAGGGCCAGAGCTGGGAGAGTGGAGAAATTGGCTCTGTCCTCCACCTTGATAACCCAGATATATTCTTGGAATCACGGGAAAGGTCAACAGAGACAGGAGGATTTCTCAAGTGCGTTTCAAGGCCTCCCTTTCCTTTATCTCTCCTAACAGCTCTTTGGATACAATGCCACAAATTTTGGCCTGAGCAAGAGTGTGCAAGTGGGAGCCAGGGTGAGAAATTGGCGTCATTCGCATCATCTATCACATAGTTTCATCAGGAAAACAGCTGTGACTTTCCATGCAGTGTACCATCCTAAGTCAGACAAGCTACAAGGAGACCCTAGGTGGTCTCCTTAGTGCTCTGGAAGGAAATGTTCCAATGGCTGTGTCTCTGTAGAACGTGTCATGGAAGTCAACCTTTTACGTTGGTCAATGTCTTGAATGAATGGGGAGAGGAAGAGGAGATTCTAAATGCCTTAACTGTGGAAGAAACTACCGTGTATATTAACCATGATGTGGCTTAAAAATAAAGACGTTATTTTAATTGACTCACTGGGTAGGGAAGACACTTCCAAAACTCAAACAGCCTAGTACAGCAAAAGAAGTGGATGGAGAATCCAATTTCACACCATTGAAGCTAAAAGATATTTTTCTTCCCTAGCAACCACTAGCAACTGCAAATATCTATTTCTCTGGTATATTATAAAAAATAGCTACGAACAGATCTCGGCATCCCTGGCCAGGTCAGAATATTTTTGATTCAAACTTAGCAATGAAGAATTATTTTACCAATATACACAATTTTTTTTACATTGATTTTGCCAACTATTAAGACATGCAATTGTTGTGGCAAAATTCTATTCAAATTTCTTTTCCAGAAATACTTTTGCTATCTAAAATTGATACGGTGTAATCTTATGTTTGTCGTCTTTTCATATCATGGGCTATCTCCATTACTTGCAATTTTCATAAAATGAGAATATCATTTTTTTTAATGCATGGCAAGTAAAAGTGGAAAACAAAATATAAAAATGTTTGGTGCTGTATGAATTCAAATAATACATTTTTCATACAACTTGCTTTAAAAACTAAGGCAGAGATGTGGCTATGGCTGTCAGTTATTGAATAACAGAGCGTGAATTTAGCTATCGGAGGTCTGTATTTTATGAGATCACCAAGCTGTGTTGAAGCGTCTGAAGATGAGCATTGATGAAGCCTCTCAGGAGCCTAAGGAGCATCCCGGCCATTGGAAAAATGCCAGGAAGTAGGTGTGAATCTACAGGGGCACTCAATATTTACTTGAAGAGCTCCAACATAAAACAACTGATGAATGTTTACAGCGACCTTTCGGAAACAGCATGGAGCTCTGGAAAATCTCTTTGAAAATGAGACACATTTGGTCATAATCCCCAACAATATTACCGAGTGATGGTTTGAACTTTGGGATGTTTACTTCCATCCTGATTCCTGATCCCTCATCCATAAGGAATGATGAAACCTACTGAGAGGGCTGGCATGTTATGTATGCAAATTGTGTCTTCCAGAAAAGAAACTCAATCAGTAGAATCTTTTAAATGAATTTTCTGGAATTAGGGGTAGTCTGGTCAGTGACTCTAGTTTATTCTGTCTGATGGCATTCTATGTTCTGTGATTTCAACTCCAGAACTTGGCATCACAAAGAAATTGCCAACTATAAGGCTGGACTGTGGTGCCAAAGCTAGAAAATTTGATCTAGAAAAAAACAGAAATGAAAGCAAGGGGATAAACACACAAAAATCATCTTATGGGTGCTCCATACTGTCAGCATGAATGCCCTGACCTCTTCAGCGGGATGGGTTGGTCAGCCTCAGGCTGGAATCCTTCGCAAGGCTTTGTCTGTGGTAATTAAAAATGATTGACTATCTTAACGATGACATTATATTCCTAATTTTATTTTTGTGTAAACAACTTAGAAAATTAAGTCATAAAAAGTTTTTTTGTTGTTGTTCATTCTAGTGGAAAAACCAGGAAATTTGTGAGCCGACCAAACTGGATTTGAATTCTGTTTCTGAAAATACGTAATTCTGTGAGTCACTCGCTCTCTGAGCTTGAGTTTCTGCATCCATAAACCAAGGATGGTATGTGAGTTTTGCTTCTTTCCCTAAGACAAGTTATGCAAACTGATAAGAGCACACTAGACGCTTAATTAATGTGTTTGCTTTTTTAGTAGCTCTTAATTGTTCAATTTCCGTAAGAATTTAGATTAAAAGATGTAGTTTTGCTCAGATGATGCCAAAATCATATGTGTATCTTTTTAAAACTTAGCGTCAAATATGATTATGTAGTCAGTGAATTCAGCAAGAATAAAAATGAGAGTGAAACAAATACAGTTTCCTTCAGGTAAAAATGTGTGCAGTTTCCTTCATGTAAAATGTTAATTTTCCTGGAATTCCAGTTTGTGAAACTCCTTATTTGGACATCTTTTAGAAAAATGCAAGACCCCAAATGACTGCCATTTTCTCTGGTAAGTTCCCATTTTTCTGTTGTTATTTGTGATTGTTGGGCCTCTAAGTTAGTGTTTTATATAGCCTTTGCCTTGGATCTTCCTTGCCTCAATCCTCTAAACCTGTCAAAAATAACTTAACCTGTTTTATTGTTCCCATAAATTCATATGTAACCAGTAGCTAAATCCAATTTGTGTCAATTGGTCTTTCTTTGTGGTCTATTCTAAATCTCCCAGCGTATTTCCCAAAAGTAGAATCCTATTAACACCAAATAACCAGCTCTGTATTTTATTCAATAGTTATTATAGACCTTCCAGTGTCACAAGCAGAAAGGATCCTGATCTTACCACTGATATATTACAGCAAGAATTCCCAAACTCATGATTCTGAGTGTGTGTGTGCATGCGCTGTGGAGGTCTAGCGTGTTTTATAGATGTTTATATACATACTGCTTTTGCTTCAAATTTAGATTATTCCCAACACCATGTAAACTCATTTGACAAGGAACTTCCAGGTATTATGGAGTAGAAATGGCTCCACATTATAAAAATAAATAATTTAAAATTGGTAATTGAATATGTGTGTGTGTGTGTATGTATGTATGTGTGTATATATACATGCGTTTTGTTTTTTTCTTTTTTTTTTTTTTTTTTGAGATGGAGTCTTGCTCTGTCTCCCAGGCTGGAGTGCAGTGGCATAATCTTGGCTCACTGCAAGCTCCGGCTCCCGGGTTTACGCCATTCTCCTTCCTCAGCCTCCTGAGTAGCTGGGACTACAGGCGCCCGCCACCACGCCCAGCTAATTTTTTGTATTTTTAGTAGAGTCGGGGTTTCACCATGTTAGCCAGGATGGTCCAGATCTCCTGACCTTGTGATCCACCCGCCTGGGCCTCCCAAAGTGCTGGGATTACAAGCGTGAGCCACTGCGCCCAGCCTTGTAATTGAATATTAAGTGTCACAAAATAATATGAAAGTTGAAAAAAAATATTTTAATTGAGGTATATGATTTGACTTATTTGATTGACATGACCTCAAGGGGATACCATGTTTGACATATAGTACAGACGAAAGTCATTGCATGTGACCATCCAATTTACATTAAAGGGACATCAAATGCATCATCTAACAGTCTGAGTTGTGCTTTGCATATTGTCTAATGATAATTGCAAATTGACTTTTTTTTCAATAAGAGAAAAATGACAATTTTTATTCAATAAGACAGTTTCAGGTTGGATTAGTCAATATGCTTAACTATAGAATGCTTAAAAACAAAACTGTTATTACTTTTGAATTTATTACAACTTAGAGTCTTGAATTTATTACAACTTAAACTCTTATGTTTATTATAGCATGAAACTTATGTTTTAATAGTATTATTAACAAATATATTTTGCATTATGCTTTGGCAGATACATTGTCATATTCAATTAGCATAAGAAT
Source organism: Piliocolobus tephrosceles (assembly GCF_002776525.5). NCBI lineage: Eukaryota > Metazoa > Chordata > Mammalia > Primates > Cercopithecidae > Piliocolobus > Piliocolobus tephrosceles. The sequence continues at coordinate 128,878,252 of NC_045442.1, read as the reverse complement.
TGTGCCATGAAGACATTATTCTTATAAATTTAGGACATCCAGAAAGATGTGTTTTCTATTAAACTATTCAACCTTTTTATCATGTTATTTAATTTTAAAATATCAGATTAAATTTCATTATCAAATACTAAGTTTTACAGGTAGTCAGTAAGTAGGAAGGCCAAACTCTGCACATCTTCTGTCTGACTTATAGAATCAAAATTCCCAAAATATGAATTAATCATTATTTAATCACAAAACTATGACTTCAGAAAAATAGATATTTGTTCATTATTAATATTTTGGATGAAATTAAGTTACCATGATTATATTAAAAATGTTCTAATACATGAAATGATCAGTTAGTCGAAATCGTGAGTTAGCATGAAGTGCATTGTGCCAGGTACAGCTTGCCTTGATACAGCTGAAAACAGTAGGAAGAATGTGGCTCCAACAAACTCTGTGTTTGTGTCCATTTTGCTGCATCACAGATCACCACACACTTACCGCTTACAGCAGCATCCACGGAGAACGAACTTTGATAAGAACTACAGTGGACTTTTCATCAGATATCATACAAACAAAAATACAGTGGTGAGAGATATTTAAATAGTTAAGTACTGAAAGAAAAAAAAGCCTTCGAACTAGAATTTTATGTCCATTGAAATTACCCTTGAAAAATGAAGCATGAGTTTTTCTGAGAAAAACAAAAACAGAAGGAATCTATCGCTAGTAACACCACTTAAATGAACTTTATCTAACTGACATTTATAGAATATTTCATCCACCAACAGAATACACGTCCTTCCAAGCTCACATGGAACATATTCCAAGATAGATGACAGACCACATTATGAGTCACAGCACTCACCTAAACAAATTTAAAATAATATAAAGCTTACAAAGTATATGCTCAGGTCATAATAAAATTAACCTAGAGATCAATAACAGAATATAGACTAAAATTTTAAATACTAGGAAAGCAAACAACATACTAATAAGTAATACTTGGGTCAAGAAAAATTTCAAGGTAAATTCTAGAAATATCCAGACTAAGTAAAAATGAAATTACTACATATCAAAATTAGTGGAATGCAGTTAAAGCACTGCTTAGAGGAAAATTTATGAAATTAAATTCACATATTTGAAGAGAAGAAAGGCCTAAAATCAAGAAACTAAACATCCATTCTATGGAACTAGAGAAAGAGGAGAAATGCAACTCTGAATTAAGCAGAAGAAAACAAATGTACAAATTAGAACAGAAATAAGATGGAAAAAAGTATAATATTGAAAAATCAATGAAAACAAAAGCTGATTCTTTGAAAAAATCAATAAAATTAATAAATCTCCAACCAGAATAATCAACAATAACAGAAAAAAAAAATCTCAGCTTGGGCTTCTCTGGACATTGGAGTCTCCCCATGCCCAGCTGTTATCTGTTTATAATAAATAGTATGTGTGCTAATGATTTTGGAAGGAACCCTTAGAATCAGGTATCAGCAGCCTCCCTGCCTTCCTAGACAAGGTGCAGGGATTGTAAGTCATCTTTTTCTTGGCTTGCCAGGTCACTGTGATGCACAGTAGGTTTTGTAGGGGGCATGTTGAAAGCAAGGAAGGAAAGGATGCTGGGCTTCTGTGGTTTTATCCACTGGGGAGTACTGTCAGCCACACACCCTGTGTCTTCCCTGGCATTCCTGAGTCCCAGGCACTCTGTGTCTCTTCAAGTAAACAGTTTCTCTTTTTGCATCTTCTCCTCCTCCACTTACTTGCAACCGGTGATACTCAAATAAGGTCCACAGGTTGGCAAACCATGAGTTATTGCTTTAGGATGGGATGAGACCAGGTATTCAGGGAAACAACTGAGAATTTTCTATAGCAATTTCACAGAGTAATTTTATGTCTATTGGATGTAATAATAAAAATGCTGTTCCTGAATTTTTATGTCATTTTATTTTTCCACTATTTCCATTTTATTATATTGTACAAAAGTATTGATCTGCAAGAGACTGAAAAGTTAAAATGAAATAAAACATACATTGAAACAAAACAAAAGTAGTCTTTCTCCATGAATACTTTGAGAGGTGTGGCTTCAGTCTAGAGTTCTTTAAGAATATCTTTATCTACAGAAATTGGTTTATGAACATCTTTGTCTACAGAAATTGGTTTACATCCTACATATATTTGATGCTTACCTTCTTTTCCTTGTGTTAGGTATATGCTTAAACATAGTTCAATCTGTCTTCCTGAACCAGCAATTCAGTTCTTATCTGTGTGTGTGTGGGTGTGTGTCTGTATGTGGTGGTGGTGATGGTCAGGGTTTTAGAAACATTTTTTTTTTTATTCATAGTGTGTCTAACAACATGACATTTGTATAAATGTGTCTTTAGAAAGTGCTTGGATTCCAGAAAACTGCAGCAAAGCATTCGGTGTAAAGAGACAGTAGATAGGACGATAGGACTGCAGTGATGAGCTGCCAATTCTCTCTATATTCTACGACCTAAGTCTGAGTGTCTGGAACCTGCAACAATGTTAAAGCCTGGCTCTTCACTGTGGTGCAGTAGCTGATACATCGTTTGATACTTCAGTTTTCCAGTTCCTGAATTTCTAGCTCTATTTCCCTTTCTTCCCGTGCTCACATTTACTTGTTAATGTAAGCACATCAAAGCTCCCGTCTTCTTGCTGAAATCTTCCGTAATCATACTTGCACCAAAGATTCCAACAAATACAGGTGTATATCTAGATATTTGATGTAAGTATATTCTAGCTAGAATTTAAATATTTCAGGAGAGTGATGATTGTGTTTGTTTTTTTTCCATATCTTGAATGGAGTGAATGTCTGATTATATTCACTCATTGAGCCAGCATAACAAGATTGAACATTCATTTAGGAGTGCAGTGATCTCAGGTCCATGAATTCTATCACTATAAATTGATGAGATTACTCAACTTCACAAAACTTTTTTTCTCATCCACAGAATGGAGATACTGAAGTATTAACTGGTACTATTAAAATTAAAATTCTCTTTTGCAACAAATTAATAAATAATATTACACTAATCATATACTTTATTAGTGGGAGAAGTAGTCTTGGTTCTTATTTTACTAATAATATATTTCACCTTCTCAATGAATCAGTAAGCTGTGATTGCTAAGGTGCAAACCAGGCCACAGGCTTCCGTGTGTCCTTGGACAAACTTGATCTTTGCTTGCAAAGCACAATTGCGGCCATGGTCAGGCTTTTGAATGAAGGACAGCGGGAGGCAGAAGACATGGGAACTTGGCGTTCCTATTTCCATATCAATACTGAGGCTCTTTCAGTGATAAGGAACTTCAAATTAATGCTGGGGTCAAGGATCTAAAATCCTATAGAAATGTCTGCATAAATCTTATTTAACTCAATCAATATTACATAATATCAAAGTTTAAAAAGTTAGTTAATAGCTTTCTGAAATGTTCCCAACTGAATTTAGGGAGATAACAAGTGACAAAAGATGGGCAGTAGAGAGAGAATCAGGAGGAGGAAGGGCACCTTAGGGAGAACATAGCTTGTGATTCAAAATATTTCTTTTTAAATACAATTTAGGATGGAGAAAAAACCATTCTTATATAAAAAATACATTTATATACATAGACATATGTGTCTCTATATATGTATAATTAAGTTTATATTTTAATTTTCTTCTAATAATCACCTATAAATTCAGATTAATTGATGAAGAGAATAGAATCATTGAACATTTGAGTTAGATAATTTCTCAAAGATCTGTGATATTATTATATATACAATTAAGACATGATAAAGTAAAAGGTTTCCCTAATTCCTAATTTTTAGACAAGCTTTAACAAAGAGATAAGAATGATAAGTAATTCACATACCACTATTTTTACATAAATAGAGTCTTCTAAATGCTTCTACAAACAATTGTTTTCTTTGTTTAGGTAAGTGTATTAATAAAGTCTTGTTTATATCACTAATTATCGAGTAAAATCTTTATTCACACATGGAAGAACAGCAACACCCTCCGAGTTTGAATTTCTGGGTTGACTCTATATCAGAATTTACAAATCAAAATTAATCAGAATTTATCACATTAACGTTTGCTAATTACATCATGGACACCCATCTTTCCATTTCAAATATGCTTATGAGAATGTAATTGCAAAGAAATGATCATTTCTGGATCTTAAAATGCCAGGCTAAGCTACCTGAAACCTTCCTGCAGCTTTTAAATACCCCCAAATAAAACATTTTTAATGTTCAGATGAGCACAAAAGAGAAAGGAAGAAATTCCTAATGTTTCATAAGTAAAGGTAAAATGGGCTGGGCGCAGTGGCTCACGCCTATAATCCCAGCACTTTGGGAGGTCGAGGTGAGTGGATCTTGAGGTCAGGAGATCGAGACCATCCTGGCTAACATAGTGAAACCCTATCTCTACTAAAACTACAAAAAAAAAAAAAACCCTGTCTCTACTAAAAATGCAAGCCCGTGGTGGCGGGCACCTGAAGTGCCTCCCAGCTACTCGGGAGGCTGAGGCAGGAGAATGGCGTGAACCCGGGAGGTGGAGCTTGCAGTGAGCAGAGATCGTGCCATTGCACTCCAGCCTGGGCGTGGAGCTTGCAGGGAGCCGAAATCGTGCCACTGCACTCCAGCCTGGGTGAAAAAAAAAAAAGATAAAATGCTGCAGATACTCTGAGAGGGAAAGGTATCTGGATGGACAGGGTGGGTTGCTGGGAATACTAATACAAGGGCTGGTGTTTTATTGTCTGAGGGACAAGGAACAGAGCCCTGGGGCCAGAGGGAGAACTATGCCTGCACAGGAGAGCCATTCTATATATATCAATATTTCTGAAGATGTGGTGGTGGGATTGGAACTGAAGCCGAAGACCCTATGAGGTGGCAGGCAGGACTTGACTCTGGAGGCGGGGCTGGGACACTGGACCAAATTGAGGACTAGGTAGAACAGGTCCCAAATGAAGCAGTTTTCCGTAAAACACACCCACCAGGGTGCCATGTCAGTTTGCCATTGCCATGGTAACACCAGAAAGTTACCGCCCGCTTCCATGGACACAACCCTGCTGCTGGGGTCCTGGACATTTCTCATAACCCGCCATTTGATTTGCATATAGGTAAAAGTGGGCATGAATATGCATGCAGACCCTCCTCTGAGCTGCTCTCTGGACGCACTGCCTGTGGGGTAACCCTGCTCTGCCAGCAGCGGGACCTCTGCTGAGGCTGAGCACAGCTGCATCAGTGAAAGTTCCTGTTGAACACCATTGCCTCGCCTTTGAATTCTTTCTGGGGCTAAGCCAAGAACCGTCAGGACTAAGCCTCAGTCTGGGGGCTGGCCTGTCCTGCAGCACCTGTATTCATCCAGGACTGTAGAGGACGATACTGTCAGCAAAATGGTGACAGGGAAAAGCTAATCTCCATATTAATACAGGAGTCAAACAGGAAAGTGTGTCTGACTGCCTAGGCTCTGAGTGAAAATAAATAAAAAATTAGTAAACTGCCTTTAAGAAAATCAGTCTTGAGCTTCCCTCAAGGGGAGAATCTAAATACGTATCCGTGTGAGGCAAGACTCTGATTGATGTAAAAAATTAGCAGTGGGCAATGTACCTAACAAAGCAAATGCAAAATGCAAAACCTGCCTGGGTGACCATTCTCATGGGATTTACATGGAAGAAACACCCCACTCGGTGAAGATGAACCCTATGAAATCAACTACAAAGTGCAAAACAGAGGGTAAAATTCATTCCGTAATGACCGTTCTAAACAGTGCTAAAGCGTTTAATGAGAGTGGCCTGGGTGTCCTCCCACCACACCCCTCCCACCACAGCCACTGTGCGCAGCAGGGCAGAGGGAGGAAGAACTGAGGCAGAGCTGTACACCTGCTGCATGGAGGGACTGCGTCTTTCACTTCTTCTGTCTGGGAAGGCGCTTTGCTCTGACCCTCCTCATGAAAACACACAAGTGGAATTCCAGAAAAGTCACCGTATCTGCACAGTGAGAAGTCCAGGGTCTCCTGCTGTTGTCAGCATCTGCTGGCCTCTCAGTTTCACTGACTCACCCCTGGTGCCGGTGTGGGCAGACAGACACAAGAGCTGGAGCAAGACTGCAAGATGTCAATGGGACAGTCACGGAGTGACCTGGGCTATTTCCACATGACCAAGCAGGAGTTCCCATGAACCAGGAGACCTGAACCACATTGCTAGAACCAACATATAAAAAAGGAGCCTATGATGAGTGGGCTTCCAACCACAGAGGGGAGGCTGGAGCTGAGGGGAACTGGGAGCCATGGCACCTGAGCACATCCACCTGTTATGGAATTGTGCAGTGAGAGGCTCCTGAGTGGGCCTGCAGAACTCACCCATGACCTCCTGAGGACGACAAGGACACACAACTGATGGAGAGACTCAACAAACAGGATCAGGTGTGGTGGAGACATGTGTCAGCGTTCACCCCGCTGCTCTCCATCTCAGCACACCCAGCAGGTAAGCCAGAGAAAGCGGCAGCAGAAATCAAAGAGCATGCTACCTATAAAATACATAAAACCATTTTAGATGGTAATACAACAAAATACGTTTTAAAAATGACTGTGTGTGTCAATATAAAAAGAATTCCTAAGAAAAGAACAGAACATTCAGGAAAAGGATGAATTTCAAAATAACAAAACAGAGTTTCTAGAAATAAGTAGTAATCATCGCTAAGTCTGAAAACTCATTGAATGCCAGTGTTCAGAGCAGGATGTACAGACTAAGATTTTAAACACAAAGGAATTGAATATTGGAAATTAGATGCTTATGAACAGGCAGGATAACTGGAGGATGAGAAGGAGAGAACACTGATCACTCAATTCATTGATCCCAAGTTCACTGCACTTGGAATTACCGAGATGTAGGCATGAAACACAATGTTATGTTTACTGTCCCATTGTCCCTGGTAATTAAACTGCTGCTACAATCACAGTGATCTTTCAGTTTTACAAGCTAGTAACTAGACATAGGAAGTTAATCCAGCAGAAAATAATAATTGTACTTAGACCTCCTAACTTCCCTTCCATTTGGAGCAAAAGTTGGTGCCCTGCACTTCACTTCCGCTTGCTAAATCTTACATCACAGTTTCACCCCTGTGCAACTTAAATCTAGAAGTCTGATTGCAAAATAATACTGCGAATATGGAATTGAGCTTTCCACTACTCTTGGGAAAATTACACATTTAATGTTATGGTCTATTGACTCAAATATGAAAAACCAAAATGGGACCATGGATCTACAGTATGGTTTAAAGAGAACTTAATAAGAAATTTATAGTATATTCATAAGCGTTAACCATAGGCTTTTTAAAATAATTTTTTCTTTGCTATTCATTTCTTTTCTTTCACATTCTTTTCTTTCCATTTTCAAAGGCAATAAAAGGATCAAGAGAAAATTTCCCATGAAAAATACATGTTTTTATTCTTTAGTTCAATTCTCCTCTTAAAACGTATAAAAGGCAATAGGATTCAGGAAGACAGGAAACACAATGAGTTCTGATTTTTTAATAAGAATTTATTCTAGCAAAGGAGATAAGAAGAAGAAATTTCAAGTCACCAATGAGGATAAGTCTCCCAAATCACTGGAGAGCTCAGGTTTTAGAAGAATAACTCAAAAAAATGAACGAGGAGGTTACTCAATCAAGGGCAGTTTCAAAAAGTGGTGCAAACCTGTAAGATGTGTCAGAAAGACTAATGAATTATATCAAATTAAAACCCAGAAAGAGCTGATGCTTGCAAAAAGCATTGATAATGACCCAACTGTGATTTTTAAAGAAGAACTAAAGCTTTTGAAGAGATATTAAAAAGAAAAAGAAAAGAAAAAGTGATCCCATTTATTGGAGTTTATATAACTTAACTAAATGAAAAAAATTGCTTAATATAATATAAAGTTTATATATCTTTTCTACAACCAATAGTTTTTTAGTTACACAAACAATGAAACAATATTGTAAATGTGGCATGGATTTGAGTTCATGATGTGATACTCTAAGCTTTATATTATCTGAATCAAGCTGGTTAACTTCTCTACCTCAGCTTTATAGATAGATGGATAGATGATAGAGAGAGAGAGAGAGAGAGAGAGAGAGATAGCTGTTTCTTCCATGGTTATTCCAAGAGGTTGTTGTAAAAAAATATCAAATACTGCTAAAAATAAACAATGTATGATTATCAATACTATCCTGCTTTCATCTTTATCTAGAAGAATGTTCTTTGGGTTTTTCACAGTAGACCTTATATTATTATTATTTTTTTTATTAATTACTATTTTTTTGAGACCGAATTTCGCTCTTGTTGCCCAGGCTGGAGTACAATGGCGTGATCTCAGCTCACCACAACCTCCGCCTCCAGGATTCAAGCAATTCTCCTGCCTCAGCCTGCCAAGTAGCTGGGATTATAGGCACGTGCCACCATACCTGGCTAATTTTTGCATTTTTTAGTAGAGACAGGATTTCCCCATGATGGTCAGACTGGTCTCGAACTCCCACCCTCAGGTGATTTGCCTGCCTCGGCCTCCCAAGACGCTGGGACGACCAGCATGAGCCACCACACCCGGCCAGAACTTACATTATTAAAGGGATACTGAATTCAACTTAAATGAGGAGATAGAGAAAAAATAATAAATTAATGTAGATTTCATATATTACATTCGTCTAATGCTAAAAAGGTATAGATGATACTAGAAAAATAAGTTTAATGATCAATTTAAAATCATGTGTAAAATGGAAACAAAAATATATATATATTCTGATTTTCAAAGGACAGAAGTAGAGTTGACCACATGAACTCTAAATGATGAGGATGATCATTCAGAACTTTAAGTGAACTTTAAATGACCAGAATATTTCCAAAACTTTATATTAAGAGGCATGGGGAAAAATCAATAAATAATCATTACTGTATCACAGGAAAATCATCACCCTCTCCTAAAGTCACCTTACTTTTTAGTAGAATGTCTAGACTGAAGCACAAGAAAATTCTGCAGACATTGAGTACATTATTTGTTTTTCTGTTTAAAAATGTATTATACATTTATAGGCAACTAGGGAAAAAATCGCCTGTATTTAAGCAAAGTATTATGTGTTAGAACACAGTTGGCCAGAATTTTAGTGAATAAAACATTTTTAAGTGGAGTGTAGGTTTCCAGGGGAGTGCTGCCGTGAAGTCTTTGTTCCAAGCCTGCTCTGCATTCAGACAACCTTGATAAAATTATTGTAAGACTGGTTTTTAGATCAAATATGAGAGTTATAAGAAGTATGTTACATATTTTAAAGACCGTATTATCTTAATAATTTTAAGTATTCTGATTAAAAGTATAAAAGGTAACTATAAGGGGAGAAATTTGTGATTTGTTTCCCACACTGAAAATAATTATCACTTAAATTGAGAACAAAATGATAAAGATGCTTAAATAACCCAGACTTTCTCTGAGAATATTATTAAAGGAGAGGCTGTAGCAAGAAGCACTGTGTGAGGTTCAATAAGTAACAACAAGAATAAAAGTCTAGTTTGTTGTGACAATATGTAAGTAAGTATTATTTGATAAGTGATCCATGGAAAATACATATTTGTAGCAATATTGTCTCATGAAGAAAGAACATTTTTGTAAAAGACTTAGAACACTTAAAGAAGCAAACGTAATAGAAATTTGTTAGTTTTTGGCCATCAAACATGGATACTAGATTCCGAAAAGAATCTACATTTAGGAAGGTTAAAAACAAAGCTGAGTACGTGGAGATCCATGCCACCTTCACTGGAAGATTCAATTTTGTAAAATATCAATTTTCTTTATTTTTTAAAATCCAAAATGTTTCCTCATTTACTCCCAGTCAAGCCCTTTTCATTAAGGGACTTGACAAGCTACTTCTAAAATTAATATAGATGAATAAGTGTGCACAATAATACAATATACAACAAATAAAACAAATAGTTGAGATCCATCCTAACAGATATCTCAGCAGAGTATAAGAATTTTTTTTTTAATTCAAAGGTATAGTATTTGTTTAGAACAGACAAATAGATCAGCAGATCTATTTAGAACATGAAAACGTGTTTTCCTTTCTTGGTATCAGTTAGGTTTTTGTAAATCTCCAGTCTGTTAAACTCTAATAAAATAATTTCCCTTGATGAAAATTTAGTATTTAGTATGCCTTAGAAATTTTTTAAAGCTGAATAAGTTGTATTTGGTACCAAGAACTGAGGTAAACAAGCGTTAAGCATGAGGTTTTGTGTTGATCTGACTAGGGGTGAGGCTGTGCTTGCTTCTTGCTATAGCTGTGTGTGTCAGAGGGTAAAATTCCCTATGATGTCCTTGCTTTTGTCTCCTCCATTGCCTTTGGGTTTCCCTAGAGACTTCTTCTTAAATAATGTCTGAGACACACAGTTTTGTCAGTCATATTCTCCTACTTCTTTTCTTTTTTTTTTTTTTTTGAGACAGAGTCTCACTCTGTCGCCCAGGCTGGAGTGCAGTGGCCGGATCTCAGCTTACTGCAAGCTCCGTCTCCCGGGTTCACACTATTCTCCTGCCTAGCTGGAACTACAGGCACCCACGACCACGCCTGGCTAATTTTTTTGTATTTTTAGTAGAGATGGGTTTTCACCGTGTTAGTCAGGATGGTCTCAATCTTCTGACCTCATGATCCACCCGCCTAAGCCTCCCAAAGTGCTGGGATTACAAGCGTGAGCCACCACGCCAGGCCATATTCTCCTACTGTTACAGAGAGCCTTGCCGAACTGGGAGTGAGGAGTTAGGAGGGAGATACATTTCACATTAAGACCTATAATTAGGTCTTAATGTTTACTCAGCTTTAAAAAATTTCTAAGGCATACAAAAGACAAACACACACACCCAACCACAAGTTGAAGAGACAGACGAAGCCTCCAAAGAAGACTGAGACATGACATGTTAGAATTCCCGGTCAGACCAGGAATCACAGTGCTTGTTACTCACCGAAAGGAGCTGAAGTCTTATGTGTACACCAAAACCTGCATGCAAATGTTGATAACAGCTTTACTGACAATTGTTCAAACTGGGAAGCAACCAAGGTGCCCTTCGGTAGGTAAATGGATAAACAAACTGCAGTGTTTTGTAATACTACAAATAATATTACCATGGAATATTATTCAGCAAAAAGAAATAAACTATCAAGCCATGAAAAGACATGGAAGAACCTTAAATATATATTATATAAATTTATATATTAAATAAATATATAAATATATATACATGTACATTACTAAGTGAACGAAGTGCATCTGAAAGGCTACATACAGTTGAATTCCAACAATATGACATTCTGGAAAATGAAAAACTATAGAGGTAGTAAAAAGATTAGAGGTTGCCAGGAAAGTAGGGGAAGGGCAAAGTATAGATAAACAGATCACAGTGGATTTTTAGGACTGTGAAACTATTCTGTACGATACTGAGAACATGTCAGTACCTACTTGTCAAAACCTATAGCGTGTACAGCACAAAAGTGAACGCCAATGTACAGTATGGACTTTACTACAATGTGTCAACACTGGTTCATCAATGGTAACAAATGCACTGCACCCACTCAAGATGTGATGAATGGGGAACCTGTGTGAAGATGAGGTGGGGGGTTAAGGAGTAGGTGGGAACTCTGTATTTTCTGCTCAATTGTTTTGTAAATCTAAGACATCTCTAAAAATTAGTCTATTAATTAAAGCAAATCCAAAAAAGCAAAACAACAGACATACCAGTGTATGATTCTTCATGTTAAAGAAGTAATTTCCATAAATTTTCTGTAAGGTCACCTTTGTGTGAGTGCCTGTAAAAGATGGGCAGGGATTACCCCGCCGGAAGAGGCAATGGGAAGGAAGAGGAGGCTGCACTAGCGTACATGGGGCCCAGTGGGAAATGGAGGGTACATAGGACATTGTCTGGTGCTTTCCTCAAGGAGAATGCATTGGCGCGTGTGTCCTTTGTGCACTACGCATTTCAAATGACAATGGAAAAACTAAAATGAAATCCATAATTTAGACAGAAACTAAAGATATTACACGTGTAGAGTCAGGGAAGACTCAAACAGCAATTCATGTGCAAAAGGTTTCTAGAAGTTTTGATGGAAACAATAAATCATATTGTAAGCTCATACCATGTAAAAAATATCAAAAGATGATGCAACCTCAGAGGTGCATTTGTAAAATTCTGATGTCCAAATCAAGAGGACTGCCTGATGCTAGACATTCAACGTTTCTCAAATAGTGGATGATTGGTTAGCTTGTCTGACGTGGAAACGTTTGCATCCAGCTAGCCTTGATTGAACGTTTCCTCCATGCCACAGTGCTGAGTCTTTTGTGTGCATCTCCCTATGCCAGGATCCATATATTCTAGCAGTGGAATGCTAATGGAGGTTTATTCCTTGTCAAATAATAACAGAGAAACTGCTGCTACCATCTGTCTCCCAGTCCGATGACCAATGCCTGTTTTCTTACATTTGTTATTATTGCCATTATTGTGGCTTTCAAAAAACAAATTCTAACAATTACTGATCTGTTGCTAAAACTACTGTAAATTAGTTCATTAATATTCATAGACAAGTGGAAAATTGCAGAAGAAATGGCCAACGTGCACATTTGGGGGTAGGAGTCATATCAACCCCTGGGAAGGAGTGAGAATTAAACTAGGAATGTGGTGCCTTCTCTCCTTGTTGTGAAATAGATTCTTACTGTTTCAGATTCCTTCTCTTTTTCTACAGTCCACCTGGAAGGTTTCGGTTTCAGCAAGAAAGGAATATGGGATTTCTAATTAAACACACCATGGTTGGAATCCCAGACATACCACTTAGTAGCTACACAGTAAAGCATTGGACTTACTCATCCCTAAGGCTCACAGCCTTTATTTCTAAGGGGGACTTAATGATGTGTGACTTAGGTGATCATTTTGGGGAGACATTGGGAATGCTTGGTGTATTATATGTACTCTATAAGTATTAGATTTTATAAGTTATAATCAGTATTATTAATAATTCTCTATCCACGTATGGATACTTTACCTGCATATAGATGTTTAGTCAAAACCTTTAGTAAGTTACTACTCAGAATTCTCCCATTCAAAAGAAAAGGAACTTCTTTAGATATTTCTGTTCTAATTATCTTGTCATTACTTATGTTGATGTGAAATGACTATGATTCTGTTTCATAAAAGTTTATCAAGGATGCTCAAGTCCTAAGTCTGAACTATCCTGATATCCATCTAAACCTGATTTTACATCTATTATATATGTATATGTGTGTGTGGTATGTGTATATGGGTATATAAACATGTCTATGCAAAACTTAAAAGGCTACGTTCTTTGAAGTCTGTGGAAGAAATAAAGTAAAAGACATCCATAATAACATTAAGTTGAGTGTTCTTTTATCTTTGATGGTCAATAAGCAAGCTAGAAAATGACTTAGAAATTTCGCAAGCCACACGATTTTAGCATTGAAGAGAATCATTCCATCGTGTACTTTTGATGCTATTTGTGGAGTCAGTCACCTCAGTCACTCTATGACGCACACATGAAAGGCAAAGCTAATGGGGGTAGTGAAACACGCTTTTTCCTATGAAGGCTCCTATAAAAGACGAGAATGAAGTTCATGATAGATGCAGAGAAATCCAGCAATTTCCTTCGGAAACAATCCCGCTTCAACTTGCCTACATTTTTGTAGACAAATTCCATTACAATTGACCAGAACAAAATGATTTTTTAAACCACACAATACCATGATCTTAAGTGAAAACTCTCATGGCAAGTTTAAAAGAAAGTGAAAAGTTTGTTTACATGGCTTTTTTTTAAAGAATAGACGATCTATTGATATCAAATTATTTTCCAGAAGACTCAAGTGGACCATGATGGAGGACCCCTCATGTTGAAAATGCATCCCACATTAGTAAACACTTCATCTTAAAAACCAAACTGCCTCAATTTAATATGAAAATAAGCTTTTATTAAATGAAAAATAGTAGACATGCAAAATACACAAAAACTGTTCTGGATAAATTGTTTTCCTGAAGAACAGCGCCAGCTTTGGTCTCTTCTTTTTTATTTTATTTTATTATTTTATTTTATTTTATTTTATTTTATTTTATTTTATTTTATTTTATTTTATTTTATTTTGAGATAGAGTGTCACTCTCTTGCCCAAGCTGGAGTGCAGTGGCACGATCTTGGCTCATTGCAACCTCTGCCTCCTGGGTTCAAGTGATTCTCCTTTCTCAGCCTCCTGAGTAGCTGGAATTTCAGGTGCATGCCACCACTTCCAGCTAATTTTTTTTATTTTTAGTAGAGACGGGGTTTCACCATGTTGGCCAGACTAGTCTCAAACTCCTGACCTCAAGTGATCTGCCCACCTCAGCCTCCCAAAATGCTGGAATTACAGGCATGAGCCACTGCATCAGGCCTGGTCACTTCTTTTCTTTGTGTCTAGGACTATTTTCATGTTTAGATCTCCTCTTTCTGTTTTTTCTGTTTTCTCCTTGCATAATTTTTCTGGGCTGTAATCCATAAGGGTAATTTAATTCTCCTTAGACCCATCAGGGTTTAAATACTTGGAACCATCCCTACGTGATAGACACTTCACCATTAAAAATACAAGATAAACTTTTGTTATTTATTTTTCTGAACAAACTACATTTTACAAAGCAGAAAAAAACCCACAACTATTTGTAAATGAAAGATATTGTAACTTATAGTTAGCTTCATTCTTTTATAGCACAAAATTTCCTCCATAGAAGAGTAGCTAGAGCCCGACAATCTCTCTGTGGTGAGATGATCATAATCAATACTTGCAGGATTATTATCATATTTAAGTGATGCTTGATTATTTCTTAGAATTTCATTCGTATGTTCCCTTGTGTTTTCAAACCTTAATTTGAAATGAAATATATTAAAATATGTAATTTCTTTAAAGATTTTGACTGAAATCAAGACCTTGGTGTAAATTCACACAGTATATTTGGAATATTATAATTGTTGATCTCCCTGCCTCTATTTAATACTTTATATTTTCTGAGTTCCTGGATATCAAATTCATATTAAAACTTTTAATCTTGGGGTATTCATACTTTACATAGAATGTAGAGAATGACAGCCATTATTTGAAGTCATAGAAGAAATGAATCGCTTTCTCTCTTGATTAAAAACTGAAGAAAAGCACAGACACTTAATACACTGCAAGTACTGTTTCTGTTTTTTGGGTTTTGTTTTCTGTTTGTTTGTTTGTTTGTTTTTGAGACGGAGTCTCACTCTGTCACCCAGGCTGGAGTGCAGTGGCACCGTGTCGGCTCACTGCAACCTCTGTCTCCTTGGTTCAAGCAACTCTCCTGCCTCAGCCTCCCGAGTAGCTGGGATTAGACACCCACCACCACGCCTGGATAATTTTTTTTATATTTTTAGTAGAGACCAAGTTTCACCACGTTAACCAGTCTGGTCTCAAACTCCTGACCTCAGGTGATTTGCCTGCCTCTGCCTCCCACCATGCCTGGCCCTGTGTATTTCTTTACATACTGTTTGTGTGAACAGTGTTAGCGATATGTAAATACACAACAAGAGAAGAGAAAGTAAAGTAATTTCAAATCTGGGTCCCACCCTGCAATGTGTGTATATTTGTGGGGAAGGAAGAGAAGGACAGAAGAAGATGGAAAAACTTGCTCTTGGAAGCCCTTTTTCTTTCAGGTAATTCCTATGACGACATCTTTTCCCCACAGGCAAAGGCTTCATTTTGTGAAGTTATTTGCATAACCTTGTGCAAAAAGTTAATTCCAAGGGCTAGATTCCTACAGTTACGTTCTGCCAAGCATATTCTCTGTTGCTTCTGGTGAATTTTAAGGGAGAAACCACATTTTTGTGACATTATAAAATTCAGTGGTCAATAGTTAAGACCCTATGATGAATAGTTAAAACTGCTGACAAATAAACAGGGTGTCTCCCAAAGTCATTGTCTAGAGGTAGCTGGTTTCCTTAGGCTGTTGTAGGAATTCCTTGATTAATTGGGACAACTGACAGATAATCTCTTGGGGACTTTCCAATGAAAGTTCTGAGAATTCTAAATTTTTTTATGAACATAATTTTGGGAGAGTTTTCATTTTGCAAGAAAAGTCATTCCATATGAACAGTGAGCTCAGCTGATTCACGGCCAAATTGGATTGTCTGATAATCACCAAAGCTTTACACCCACAGTGTTTGCAGAGGTGGACAAGTTTTACCTGGAATAGCACGTCAGTGACTGCATAGAAGTCAGGAACAAGAATGTGAAAGGAACCAATGCACAATATTCTTAAAACCTGGTAAACATTTATAAGTGAAGAAACATGGTAAAAATAGTAAATGGAGAACAGATGTTTCTGTTAAAATAACCATATTGAGTCGGTTTCATTTCCATTATCCATTTAGATTTGAAAGTAACCTGGGGTTTTGTGATGCATGCAGTACAATTTTTTCAAATAAATAAATTTAACGTGAAGTTGTTTTGCCTTGTATAAAATATAATAAATATGTTATAAAAGTAGAAATGGATGATGAATGGGAATTCTAAAGATTCTTTAGGTTGAGATGGAACATTCTAAGGTACAAAAACAGATTTATACAGCTTACTCTGACTTTTGTTTTTCTCTTGAATTTCTTTGACATCAGTCAACAAGAAAACCACATTTGGGGATTCCCCGCGTGGTGTTTTTCCAACTGCGCACCAGGAAGATGTTCAGTTTGTACGCACACGTTACAGTCAAACACTGAGCAGATAGAACCTCAATAGTGCCTGGAGCAAATGAACAAACGAACAATGCAATTTTTAGAACAACCAGAACTTTTACGGTTCACGTTCTCCAGAAATGTAACATAAGTTATATAGGTAGTAAGTGGAAGCAATGAATAGAGACATTTTAATACCTAACACAAAAACCTGGCACAGATTTTGTCTTAAAATCTCCACGTTTGTCCATCTAATTGAGATTGTTACAACATCTCTGAAAATGACTGTAGATTTGTGTTTTGGAGAAATCCCTTCCTCTACAAGTTCTTGTTCCCCCATATTTACAGTGTTTATATGAAGAAGTAATCATCTTATTGCTGAGTCCTTTGAATCAAACAAATATTTGTTTAAAAATAACAGAAAAACTGGCAAGCTAATGTGTGCCAGCTCTCCACTACCTTCAATTAGTACAGAAATAAAACAGAAACCTCCCATCCTCTCAGGGAATTCTGTATCTTGTTGGGGAGAAGAACATTGAACAAGCAGATTACAACACAGAATGCGTGCCTTCGGGTGGAAGTCCAAATTCCTAAGAAGATGGGCAAAGCTTCCTGGATCTGACCCTCGCACGCCTCTTCAGGACCATCTGCCAATTCCTAAGGAGATGGGCAAACCTTCCTGGATCTGACTCTCACATGCCTCTTCAGGACCATCTCCCACCTCCAGAACTCACTGTGAGATATTCTTCCTTTCACTGGAGGCTTTTCTGCCTCCAATGCTTCCTCCTTTACCTATCCAACCTCTACTCATCCTTCAAAACTCAGCATAAAGTCACCTTTTATGGGAGGCTGCCCCTCACCAGCTACTTCACTTCACCCATCTCCGGTCCCAGTCATGGGGATCATGGAGCAGGTAATAGAATCTCCTTCCAATGAAGCGGTCCTGGAAGAAATGCGATTCAGCAATGGATTATTACTTCAGGGCTGTACACGTAAAGCTTCACCATGCTTATCAAATAAACCCAAACATGGTGAGGACTTGAGACAGTAAACATTCCCCAAAATCACTAAAAGAGGACAGGGAATCAGATCACAGATGGAACTACACAAAACCTATATGTTGAGTGTGCCATAAAACATAATCCCTAGTGACGTTTTGGAGAACCAAAAGCTCAGGGACATCCCTGCAGAGCACGTGCCCTCATCAGGGCGTGACTTCTCCTTAGAGGACCCCACTCAGGGCAAAGCAAGGGTCATGTGAGGAGCCATCGCCTATAATATGGTTTGGCTGTGTCCCCACCCAAATCTCATCTTGAATTATAGCTCCCATAATCCCCATGTGTTGGGAGAGGAACCCTGTGGAAGGTAATGGAACCATGAGGCTGGTCTTTCCTGTGCTGTTCTCCTGATAATGAGTGAGTCTCACGAGATCTGATGGTTTTACAAAGGGCAGTTCCCCTGCACACACTCTCTTGCCTGCTGCCATGGAAGACCTGTCTTTGCTCCTCCTTTGCCTCTCACCTTGATTGTGAGGCTTCCCCAGCCATGTGGAACTAAGCCCATTAAACCTCTCCTTTATAAATGACTCAGTCTCAGGTATGTCTTAGCAGTGTGAGAACGGACTAATATAATCTCCACTCACTCCTCGAAGGAAGGGTGGGCACCAGGCTGTCACTCTGCTGAGTCACAGGATCCGACTTCACACCATGACCCTTTGATCCTCCCACCCTGACAGGGTGCATCACAGACTCCAGCAGCCAAACCCAGTCACCAGAGAGTGCTGAGTCAGGCAGGGAGGTGCACTGCAGGGACACAGGAAAGGAGAATGTGTCCTGGACCTCACCAGCCCAGTGGAAGAAGCGCTCTGTTGAAAACTGTCAGCAGGCTGACATGATTGTGTTTCTACTTTCATCTGAAGTGTGACAATTCTCCTGCATTGCTCCCATGACAGAGGTTTCTCGCCTGGCTGAAGAGTGTCCTAGACGTGGTTCTGGATTTGCTGAGGCCTGGGAGGGCCTCCTTTCTGGTCTGCTCCGCCTCACGAGGACACACTGGGTGTCTGATGCATCACATAGCTGTAAGGGTGGACACTCTCACCATCCGAGGGGAGTGCGGCGGGAGCCCTGGGCACTTCAGGGTGCAGCCTTGGCTTTTCACGCTTGCTTGCAGGAACATTTTTTGTATTTTTCCAGCCTGTGAATGTCTTCTGCATGCATTCTATTTCCACCTTAATGCTCTGTGTGTCTAAGTAAAGATGGGTGGTATTAGTTCAATTTTCTTTTCATAAAAAAAAAGTCTTCAAGTACAGTTTGCGTAAATTTAAGTGTTAAAGGCTTTAATGCACAGTTTTCGTACATGTAAGTGCTAAAGCCTTCCCTATCCTCCCACATCCCACGACTGTCTCTTACATCCAGCAGACACAGAAGCAAAAGATGAGCAAGGCATTGTTCAAACCCAGTCGTCTGGGAGTGCTTCAATACTGGTGAGAATATAACTAAAACCCTGCCATCATTGGTACTCTTTTAGAACATTATTCCCACAGGACTCACTTATCTCAAAATTACCGTCTGTATTTCCTTAACATGGCGGGAGATCACTGAAAATAATTGGTCAGACTGTATTATCAAAATACCATGCTAAAGATAAATCTCCCATCAAAAAGGTAATTAAGACCTAAATCTAAGTATATTCAATTACCTCTCCACATGGCTTTTGTAATTCTGGGAATTCTGCCCTAAGAATGAGCTGAAGTTCAGCTTGGGTTTTCTCTACAGCTCTGATATGGAGAGAGGCAGGCAGTAGCTAATATGTCTGCCCTCCCTTTCTTCCGGATCCTGCTTCCCTGCTCTCCCTTTCTTCCAGATCCTGCTTCCCTAGGTTGCAGCGAGCTCTGCGCTGCTCCTCGTTTAGGAAGAAGGATGAGAGTCATGCGCAAATCTAGACAGGCAGATTTATAGAGGCAGCCACATTCAGTTCCCTGCTCAGTTGATGCCTGGGTTAAGCAGAAAACACTGACAGTGTGTACATCTTTAATGGGGAAAGCTGATGATAAAGAAAGACTGCAGGCATTTGAGGATTAACTTTGTCGGAAGGGACAGCCAGATTGTTCTGTGATTCTTAAATCAAAACAAAATTGATGAGGGGTGACGTTCCTAAGAGTTGGCAAGATGGAGCTAAAAGTTGGGAAATCTAAATCTCATTTTCAGTGATGCTTCTGCTGTTTGTGCTTTCAAATCTATAACCATCAAATGAGAGAATAATAACTACTGTTCTTTAAAGAAGTCCTGTAAAGAAAACAAAAAATGTGATGACTGAGCCAAACACTTCTTACATTGAAATTTCAAGCAGGATCTTAGGTTAAGAAGAGAGACAGCAGAAATTCCTTCTGAAAATGCAAATATTTTCCTGTGAAAGAGATATCAGATAAATCTCTTTTTATCATTAATAAACAATGAGGACTAACATGAGATTAGCTCATTTTGAACCTCATGGTGTTGAAAACACAGAGATGACCAGTCAGCTTGCTTTTGCAACTGTTTGTTTTTCTGATTAGAAAGGTAATTCATAGTCACTGCAGGAAATGCATGAAGTACAGAAAGTGCAAACAACATCACTGTTTGTTAGCTTCTTCGCAGACTTTTTGCTGCATCCGTGCACCCTTATGTTTTTAACAAAACTGCATCCTGACCCCATCTCCGGTTTTGATGTCATGTGTCATTACACTTGTGGATATCCAGCATTTCCCCAGATGATGGCTAATATTTCCAGTCAACAGAGACTCACCCACAGTGTTTCATTCTCTGGTAAAGATGGACAGAGTGCAGGAGGAGAAGTCTGGAAAATCGTGGAAGAATAATCATTGTCGTGCAAAAACATGTCCTGAGCTGCTTTGGATGAAAAAAGAGAGAGATGGCATCTTTCACTCTGTATTCAGTCCTGATCTGCATTGTGAAGGCTCAACTTCTGAACGGTAACTCTTCCCTCCAAGAAATTCCCCCTTCCTCCCCAGTCCTGGGTTCTATTGTCTCAGCACAGGGGCACAGCCAACAAAGATACAAATGACCAGAGGTCAGCAATAGCCAGTGCTGTGCCTTGCGTTTTCCATTTGAATTGCCTGCCTTACGTGCCTACACTCTAACTTTGCTGCCACGGCACCTCTTCCACCTCTTTGCACCAACACTCGGGGGGACCTGTGGATTCTGACTTTCCAGCCACACTTTATGTTTATCCAAAACGGTCCTAATTGAGGAAACTCTGACTTCTTAACAGAAAAGCTCCCATGTGGGGGCAGCAGAAGTGGAGGAGGGATCTCTTGGAGGAGGAGAAAGACTGAACCTCCAGCCTCAGCACGCTCTGGTCCTGGGCCTCCCCATTGTCTGTGAGTTCAGACCAGCACCACTCCACAGCTCTCCATGGAGCAGACTTCACTGAGAGCCTGGGGAATGGTAAACTGAGTTACGGCCAAGAGCCTTGGGACTGGCCAGCAGCTGTGCCCGCTCTCTTCTCCTCGTGGGCACAGGCCGTCTTCATGGGATCCCAATAAGTGCCCACCATGGCACCAGCCAGCTTTTCCTCACTTTCCTGACAACCACTACACAAAACTGGAATCCTTCAAGCCCAGCCAAAGGAACAAGGCACAAGGGCAAGAAGCCCGCCATCCACTGGCCAGAGGCCCACTACACACTGCAGTCTCTTGTTCCAGGATCGACAGATTGTCTATGTATCTGTCTATCTATCTATCTATCTATCTATCTATCTATCTATCTATCTATCATCTATCTACCTATTTTCTATCTATCATCTACCCATCATCTATCTATCTATTATCTATCTACCTATCAAACTATTATCTATCTACCTATTTACCTACCTATTAATCTATCCTCTTTCCAGAATGAATGTCTTTGGGTAGACTGAGTCTTTTCAAGGGCGATCTTAGCTCTCATCTTTAATGTCTTCTGTCCCTAATGACCTCTATATTTGAAACACATTAAAATAGAAGCACCCTGCAAAGTAGCCAACTTTCTGTGAACCAGAGAGATGTACACCAGAAGCTGAGACACAGGCTTTGGTTGGAAAGAGAAACCACCCAGGAGATGTTTGTGTAGAGATGTGGAAACACTAGGAACGCACCCTGGGCCTGTAAATCTGGAGTCAGCAGCCCAGGTTTTGGGCGTCTGTGGGGAAAGACACTGACCTGGCTAAAATTAAGTTTCCCTCTTCTAGACAAATGGGTGCCTGTGCCTGCTTTTTTATGTGGGTACACTATGAACCATGGGAATCTCTTCCCTCTCTCTTCCCCTCTTTCTCTCTGTCTCTCTCTCTCCCTCTCCCTGTCTCTGTCTCTCTCTGCTTCTCCCTCAATCCACATATGTATCTGACTTTTCTTTTCATTGGTGCCTGAGGTGAGTCTCTGTGGGCTGTGGGATGAGCACAGTATATTCGGGAAAAATGTAAAAGCCCATAAAATGTGTGGTCCTCACTCCAGCCTCCTTTCAGGAATGGGAAGGGCACCGGTGGGAAGGCCTTATTAGTTTGCACAGCACCAGCACCCCTGCAGCATCTATAAAATAAATCAATAGCTTGGTAACAACAACAACAACAAAAAGTTTCGAAGCTTCCTGCCACCTTTGTCACATGGTGGCAGCAATCTCGCCACAGTGCAGAGACGCGTACCATGAACGCCAGATGACATCCCGGCCTAGGAAGCACCTTTGGCGCTGCCAAAGGGGGTGGTGTCTGTGGAACATAACACAGAGCTGGGGCAGGCAACTGTGACCAAAATAGTTTTAAAAATCCCAGAATCGATGTAATGTTTACGGATCAATCCCCTTTGACCTCCCTGGTACCATCATTGGCTTGACATGTGAACGATGTACAAATCATTCCTGCGATGTTGCCTTCATTTCTTGCATGGTCTTTAAGAATCAGCGTGCGTTTTGCGCTTAGAGCGTATCTCAATTCAGACGCCGAGTTTTCACCAGAAATGTTTGATCCAATTTGAGTCTTCATAAAATTTGCAACTGAAAAAGTAATTTACATATGCATTTCCAAAGTACCTAATGATTTCATCAAACATCAGTTTTCACATATCCATTTTTGTAATGGAATAAAATGTAAAATTTAGGCCCACGGTCACACTCACCATATTTTAAGAGTGGCAAGCAGTTCACAGATTGGCCAGCATGGACTCGAGCCAAGGCTCTTCCCCACAGGCCCAGGTAAGACCTGCTATGGCCAGAAGAGATTTACTCTGACCTGAGGACTTGTTAAGAAACCTCTGGGCCCAGCAACTTGCACTGCACATGAGGTCTGAAGTTTTTGGAGAAGGGACGGGGAGCTCTGTGCTGCCCACGGCCAGCCTCAGATACTGTGGAAGTCTGGCTGTGATGGGACAAGGGACAGAGATGCCGAGGAGGCTCCTCCCTGAGACCCAGGAGCTTGAGGCCACCTGAGGCTAAGGCTGTGTCAGGAGAGCAGGGACAGCTCCTGCATGGACCAGCACACACACAGCTCAGGAGTGGGTGCACACAGACCTCATGGTGAGCATCACAGCCACCACAGTGAGCTGAAGGCAGAAGAGGAAGCATGAGAACAACCTTTCCACATCCCAGGCTGAAGGACGAGGATGAGGTGAGAGCCACTCACACACAGGCGGAGTCACAGGACTGCCCTGCAAGGGTGAAGTGATTGCAACAGTAAAACCCAACCCCGCTCCCACTTAATGCCTCATATGGTTTGGCTGTGTCCCCACCCAAATCTCATCACGAATTGTGGCTCCTATAATCCCCACGTTGTGAGAGGGACCCAGTGGGAGATCACTAAATCATGGGGGCGGTTTCCCCCATACTCTTCCCGTGGCAGTGACTAAGTCTCGCCAGATCTGATGGTTTAATCAGGGGAAACGCCTTTCGCTTGGTTTTCATTCTCCCTCTTGCGTGGCACCATGTGAGATGTGCCTTTCAGCCAGGTGCGGTGGCTCACATCTATAATCCCAGCACTTTGGGAGGCTGAGGCAGACAGATTGCTTGAGGTCAGGAGTTCAAGGCCAGCCTTGTCAACATGGTGAAACCCCGTCTCTACTAAAAATACAGAAGATTAGCCATGAGTGGTGGCGTGCACCTGTAGTCCCAGCTACTCGGGAGGCTGAGGCAGGAGAATTGCTTGAATATGGAAGGAGGAGGTTGCAGTCAGCTGAGACTGCACCACTGCACTCTAACCTGGGTGACACAGTGAGACTCAGTCTTAAAAAAGAAAAAAAAAGACGTTTTATTTATAAATTACTCAGTCTCATGTATGCCCTTAACAGCAGTGTGAAAATGGACTAATATGATACCCGTTGGATTGGCACAGCCCTGCCTCACACTAAAGGCCTGACAGGAAGCGAGGCTCGCTCTTCTAGGCCCAAAGGCTGTTGTCCGCAGTTTTTACTGTTCTTCCATACACGATGTCCAGAATTCAATTAAATATCAAGTGATCTTCACATGCACAGAAAGAACAAAAACTGCTGATTTTTAAGATAAAAATCAATCAGTAGACACATATGCAGAAATGGCCCAGATGCTAGAACTATGAAATCCAAACTGTAACAACGATGGTTAATATGTCAGAGATCCAGTGGAAACAGTGTTGCATGAACATATGGGGACTGTCAACAGAGATGTCAAAATTATTTTCAAAAGGGGCACCAAATTAATTACTGGAATAAAAAAGCACTATTTCAGAAATGATAAATTTCCTTGACAAGCTAAAACCAATACTCATTTTAAAGTCATGCATACAGGGTTAACTCATTTTCAATGATAAGACCAAGATGAATCCATGGGAAGGGGATAAACTTTCCAACAAATGTTTCTGGAGAAACTGAACATCGACATACCAGAAAGACAACCTGGCCCCTTGCCCAGCAGCTACCATCGCACCTGATGGAGAAAGAGCAAATGTTTTGCCCTGAAAGATGGAGAAAACGCAGATTCCTGCTCTCACGGCTTCTACTCAACATTGTACAGGAGCTTTTAGTCAGTGTAATAAGACAAAAATTAAAAATAGGAATATAGATTTAAAATGTCTTAAAATTGTTTTTATTTGCAGAACACATGATCATCCATATAAAAACCTCAATGAGTATAAATGATCACTGGATAAAGGCAATGTTAAGAAATAATGTATTCCTATATGTTAGCAAAGAATCAACGGAAATTAACATTTAAAGAATAACATTTATAATAATTTAAAAACATAAAATATTGACGGTCATTTCTAAGAAAATATTTGTGGATTTGCATGTGGAAAACCATAAAGTATTTATGAAAGTAATTTTAAAAGACTTCAATTAATAGATGAAACATTCATTAATGAAAAAATTCACATTGTTAAGAACTCAGTTATCCCTGAGTTGATCCGTAACTTAAGGCAATTCCAATAAAAATCCTGAAAGAATTTTTTTTTTTGGCAGAAATTAACAAATTGATTCTGAAATACTTCCTTCGTAGAAGTAAAATGCTTAAAATAGTCACTTCTCATTGTTTCTCATTTTACTGATTTCTAGTTATCTACTTACAGTTTGAAAGACATGATCTTGGAATTGACTAGCATTTCTGGTTTTTCATTGTTGGTGTGGACGAGAGCTGAGTCAGTGCCCGATAGTCACTGTGGTTTCATTTAAAACATGTCCCAGATGACATTTTAAGATAGCATCTGTTTCTATCTTTCACAAAGCTTTCATAATTCTTCAGTGTCCATTAAATAAATTACAGAGTCATTATTCTCCTATTTGAAGTTTCTGTACACGGGCTCAACCTCACAAGCTTGTATATTGAGACTACTTTCTATTCATCTCTATTCCACTGAAAATGATTTTTGATCCAGGATTTACCACAGTTTGTCTTTCTCCTACATTACCTTCTATCTTGAATACATTGATTTGCACTTCCATTTGCCTCAACTCCAACCATCCTTCAAAGCCCAACGCAATTTTAAACTTTCTCCAAAAGCTCTCTAATATCAAGCCAGATTTGGTGTGCATGTCCCAAGTATTCCCCTAGCATTTCTGAAGATAGTCCTCAGTTCTGTACCCCTCATGATGGTGTGTCTCTGTTCAGTAAATATTTGCTGAACTGAATTGCACAATACCCTGGGATGAACTTGCTCAGGAAAAGATTGCACAGAGCATGAAGAACAGCTAAAATGACAACCACAACAGAGCTTCCTAAGTGTGAGAAGCTGGATTCCAAATACAAAACAACAGATGAAGGAGACACACGAAATTGGGATTATTCACATTCTCATTAACTAAGATACTTTAATTCAGGACATAAAATTATTTTATTGACTTGAGAGCGTATGTCAAAGTTGCTTTTTATTCTAAGAGATATTTTTTAAAGTTGACCAAAACAGCATTATATCAAACAACAAGTTTCAATTTTGAATTGTAGAATGCTTTTAATCTAAAAAAAAATAGTTCTCAGTGGCATAAAATAAATTATTGGGAAATGCTATATTTGTGTGGTAGAGGAAATATTTTAATATAAGCATACTCTTTTTATTTCCTTGGTTATAAAGCACGTTGTCTTTTTAAAGATTATCAGCGTATATCTGTTTTTCCCATTCAAAGGTAGGAAAAAATTGTCATTATTGAATGGAAAATAACATCCAAAAGCCATTTCTACATTATCTATATTTGAAGCTGCAATTCTACCTAAATCATCTTCAATCCTCAAATACAAATGTTTGTCTAATTTAGCTTCGATGTGTGTTTTAAAGTTAAAATTCCTCCTACTTGTCACTCCTTCTTCAAGAACACTGATTTAAAGGAATTCAGAATAATCACAAGAGGAATTGCTCTTTCAAATCTGAACGGGAGATCTGCAGCTCAGATTACACTGAGAAATAATAGCACCAACTACATTTTTATGTGTGTCGATCTATTTTCATGACTTCCAGGTAAAACATGGCATGGCAGCCCACAGTGGTCCATGGAGACTTGGCTCCATGGAGTCAAAATCAGGACCTTCCCGGAGACCATGGTCAGCATGGGGACAGGGCCTTTCCCAGTGATCCTTCGCAGCTGACCTGAGTATTTCCGTGAGCTGTCACATCTTGCAGGGTTTCAGAGAAGGCACATAATTGGGTTATTTAGGGTTATTTGATGCTCTGTAACCATCTTTTAAGCAATAGATTGCTGCCTCATTTTAACACAGGTCAAAATATAAGGAGAGATGATTTTCACAGAACAAGATTCAGATTTAAAATTATGTCATTGAAAAGATAATGTAAAAAACAAAATTGTATGTCAAAAGGAGCCCGGTTGCACATCGGATCTTTGAATCTTCTTTTAGCCTTCCCCAAGTCAGCTAAATGTCCCACTAGAGAAATGCCCTTCTCTGGAGAAATTCCCTTCTCTAGTGTGACATTTATTGTTAGTTCATTTTAATTGTATTGAAAGAAAGCCTGAGGAGAAAACACTTTTCTTGACTATGGTATCCCCACGTACATCATGACTACAGGTAACATCAGCTGACTTTGGTTTGCAGCCAAGACGGAGCAGCCCCACTGCTCTTGGGCCCTGTGTACACACAGAACAAGCAGCAGTACAGGACACACGTGGGCCTCTGAGGGGTGGAAGCGGGGTCACCTGGGGGCCTGGGGACTGAGGAACCCACTGCAGTGGGTGCCTGGGTTTCTAGGGGCTTCTCACGTATCCTGGACAAGGTGTTCCAGAAGCCTCCACCCAGAACTTTCAACAGGCATGGACCACAAGAGCTCCAAGGAGCGCCCACGCCCAGGCAGGTCATGGGGAAAAGGACCACCTCCCGAAGGAAGGCAATGCCCAGCCCACTTCAGCCAAACTGCAGCAGAATAACAACCCAACTCCTGTGTCAGGGATGCCCATCGGGGAGGCGACCTCCCTCCCCCTCTGCTTGCTAGAGCAGGTAGTGGCAGCACAATCACGCCTGGGGGGTGGGCAAGGCGGGGAGCTCCGAGTCCCCACCAGGGTGGGTATAGTAGGTTTCAGATGGGTCCACGAGCTCCAAACCTCCACACCCCTCAGCAGCCGGCAGGGCAGGTTGCACTTGACTCTGCCACCCTGATCACAGCAGGGTACGGTGAGGTGGACAGCCTCCACCCTCTCGAGGCAACCAAGTCGCTGCCCACTCTCCCTGGGAAGGAGTCAGCCCGGCCGAGGGAGGCTGAGCTTCATGCCTGGCAAGGAGACCCAGGAGTCAAGGCCCACCATGGGAGGGAGTGTCAGAGGCCCAGAGAGAAGCTGCACACGCTCGCCCAACGGGACCTGCCTCTGCACCTCAGCAGAGGAGCACCTGCCAAAACAGAAGATGTATCTACTTAAAACACATTCAAACATAGAAAATCTCAGCA
This sequence comes from Piliocolobus tephrosceles, assembly GCF_002776525.5. NCBI lineage: Eukaryota > Metazoa > Chordata > Mammalia > Primates > Cercopithecidae > Piliocolobus > Piliocolobus tephrosceles. Next base: position 128,850,169 of record NC_045442.1, on the reverse strand, counting down.
AAACCTAGAAATTATAACCAGAAAAACCCACCGTGAAATCATATGGAACTGAAAGATAGCATTAACCAAAATTAAAAGGACAAAAGCAAACAAAAAAACCTAAAAAGCCTCACTAGATGTTCTCACTAGCAGAGCAGAGACCACAAAGATGGAATCAGTGACTCTGAGGACAGATTGAGAGAAGTCACCAAATAAGCTGCAAGACAGAGAAAGTAGACCAATGACCACAAAAATGAACAGTACCTAGGACCTTTGTGTCAATTTTTAAAGAGGTAACAAGATAGCTAACATTTATGTAACGGGAATTTCTGAAAGAAAAGGCAACTAAAAATTATTAGAAAAAGTAAGACCTGAAGCCATCTCAAATTTGGAGAAACATATACTCCTACAATTCAAGAGGCTGAGCAAACCCCAGGAAGGATAAACCCCCAGATCCCATGACAAACACATCATAATTAAACTTCTGAAAACCGAAGGCGAAAAAAGGGAAATAAATATTGAAAGCAGCCACAAAAATAGGACATTTTACTTGAAGAGACCGCAACTTCCAATGACAATAGATTTCTATCTCAAATCAAAAGAAACTGGTGGGAGAGGGGGTAACAGGCTGGAGATAGTCTGAGTGATTTTTATGGCAGCTTATCAAAATCCAGATGTACTATAAAAGCTTGTTTGAGGCATTTTCGACATAAACACGAAATGGAAAGACGTCTCCTAATATAAAAATACAGCAAGAAGATAAGAAATCTAGGAATGGTGGCATCTATTTTTCTCTCTGGGGTACTGGCCCATTTCGCTCTGTCATAACTGACCAAACATGACCCCTAGGACTTACCTCATTTGAGAAACCTCCACCTAACCCCCAGTGAGTTTCACTTCGCTGATTTCTATCATCTCTACACATGTCTACAGACATGACGCCACATTTGTATACAGTTTCTCCTTGTCCTGTACACTCCTCTTTGCTTTTCAGTGTTTGCCATTACGCAGAAAGATGACATTGTCTTCAGCTAAGAAAATCACTTACCTTTTTATTAGCATTTATTTTATTTTATTTATTTATTTTTGAGAGACGGAGCCTTTCTCTGTCACTCAGGCTGGAGTGCAATGGCGCAATCTCAGCTCACTGCAACCTCCACCTCCCGGGTTCAAGCGGTTCTCCTGCCTCAGCCTCCTGAGTAGCTGGAATTACAGACACCCGCCACTGTGCCCAGCTAATTTTTTGTGTGTTTTTAGTAGAGATGGAGTTTCACTATGTTGGCCAGGCTGGTTTCAAACTCCTGACCTCAGATGATCCACCCGCCTCGGCCTCCCACAGTGCTGGGATTACAGGCATGAGCCACCGTGCCCAGCATTCGCATTTATTGTTACTTGTATGTGCATCTTCTATTTATGAGATTATGTTAAAGATTGAAAATGTGTATAGACTAACTTGGATAATTTTTAGAATTTTACAAGAATACACTTAAGGAGAGTAAAATACTAAAATTCCAGGCAGCGCCAGTTCAGAATACATTTTTAACTCTTGTGCCCATCACATGAAGTTGTGGTCCATCCAGAAGGTATTTGATAAACCCTTTTGAATACGTTTAGAACTTGGCAAAGCTTTACCTTCATCACAAGTTCATGCTGGTTGATTTAAAAGCCAGTGGGAAGTATTATTTATTTCATGATCCCTTCCAAGATGACAGAGTGATAAAGAGAGTAGCTAAATATTTTAAAATATAAAAGTGAGGGAAAATGTGAATTATTTAACTTCAGTGAAGAAAAATTCTGAAATCAATTTAATAGAGTCATCTGATCTATAGGAATTTATGTCATCATTGAAGAGTACCAATATAGAAAGATATTATATTTCCATGTGAACCATTTATTTATTTATTTATTTAGAGACAGAGTCTAGCTCTGTCACCTGGGCTGGAGTGCAGTGGTGCGATCTCGGCTCACTGCAACCTCTGCCACCCCAGTTCAAGCAATTCTTCTGCCTCAGCCTCCCAAGTAGCTGGGACTACAGGTGCTTGTCACCATGCCTGGCTAATTTTTGTATTTTTAGTAGAGACGGGGTTTCACCATATTGGTCAGGCTGGTCTCAGACTCCTGAATGCAGGTGATCACATGCCTTGGCCTCCCAAAGTGCTGGGATTACAGGCGTGAGCCACTGCACCCGGCTGAAGCCTTTTGATTGTCATGAGACCAGATACCACCTTGAACTGATGTGAGAGGCTAGACTGCACATGTGACCTGATGACCTGATTGATTCTGGAGCCAGTTTTGGACCAGACAGTTTCGTCCAAGTTCAGAGTTAGAGTGATGAAATTCCATTTCATACTTTTTCACTTTTTGTGATAGCCTTTGCCAGAGACAGGGACCCTGTTTAACCCTCACACAAGCTCTGACCACAGGACAGGAGGCTGCATGTTTGTGTTGCAGCCATAAGTACTGGAAGACGGAGCTGGTGTGGAAGTGAGCACTGGAGGATGGAGTTGGTGTGTAAGTGAGCACTGGAGGACGGAGCTGGTGTGTAAGTGAGCACTGGAGGATG
>NC_045442.1:128846502-128847617 GCF_002776525.5 Piliocolobus tephrosceles | reverse complement strand
AGGATGGAGCTGGTGTATAATGAGCACTGGAGGACGGAGCTGGTGTGGAAGTGAGCACTGGAGGGCGGAGCTGGTGTGGAAGTGAGTACTGGAGGACGGAGGTGGTGTGTAAGTGAGCACTGGAGGATGGAGCTGGTGTATAATGAGCACTGGAGGATGGGAGCTGGTATGTAAGTGAACCAGGCTGTGCCCATGTACAGACTATTCTGGGAGGGTGTTCTGTGTGCTTCTCGGAGTTCACCTGGAGTGGACTCACTTTCCCCAAGAACAGCTACCTTTAAATGCATCCGTTTTAAAAGTTTGCTGGCCATCTCCCTCTCATCACTCACTTATTCTGCCATAGAGAAGCAACTGCCCACTATTCAGCCTGAACCCACGTCCTTGTTTGGATGACTTTGTTTCTGAAGGAGGCCAAGTGTCGTAAATACCGACTTGGGGATAAATGAAAGCAATACAGTTGCATTCGTGTTAGTCCTGCTCATCTAACTACGATACATTCCAATATTTTAGATGTTAACCAGATAGGTTGATTCTCATCTCAATTTCTTACCAACCTTCCAATTAATAGGCTCAACTGGGAACACTGTCAGATGATTTATACATGGTGCTGAGATCATAAGTTTAATATTAGATAGGAATAAGACAGAACATTTTTAAGCATCTGAGATTAGAAAATATATTAACTGTCTAAAAGTGATAAAATTATAAATATACATGAAGTCAGCTACAAAACTGTTGAAACATGGATCACAATTCTGGTCCTTCTGCAAAAATATAAAAAGTAATATTTCCATCAAATTGGAAAGTAAAAACCAATAAGTGCCATAAACATTTTTATAATTCAGTTGATAACACTGCTTCCACCAAGATTGTTATAGGGAGGAAGCTACCTTACTATTTCTCAGAATCAGCCCTCAGCCTCTCCCTTAAACCTTTTCAGTTTGCTGTGCTTCTGTTAGGGCTCTAAGTGACTGTCTCGATTGCAGCCTGACAGCGTGAATGCAGACATCCCTAGTCAAGGAGACGTGCTTCCTTCTTTCCTTCCTTCCTTAATCTTTCTTTCTTTCTCTTTCTTTCTTTCTTTCTTTCTTTCTTTCTTTCTTTCTTTCTTTCTT
>NC_045442.1:128804074-128846492 GCF_002776525.5 Piliocolobus tephrosceles | reverse complement strand
CTTTCTTTCTTTCTTTCTTTCTTTCTTTCTTTCTTTCTTTCTTTCTTCTTTCTTTGTCTTCTTTCTTTTTCTTCTTTATTTCTTTCCTTCTTTCTTTTTCTTTCCTTCTTTCTATGTGAGACTGGTTTCAACTGAATAAAGTAAAATTTAATTGGCATAATATCATATTCTTGCTTAAATATTCCCACTCATTAGAAAAAAAGTAATCTGTATTTGGATTTGAGTGAAAAAAATTGAACCTAAAGTAGCAGAGAAGGTAGTAAATGACATATGTGTTGGGAGGCGAAACAAGGGTGTGAGATTATAAATAGCTCCAACCTTTCAAAATTTGTGATTAAGAAACCGTCATCCACTGAACCAGGAGCTCCCAGCCTCCCACTCACTTGTCTTACACCCAAGATCAGAGTGAAGATCAATTTCCATCTCTCTGCTGCCCACATGTTTCAGAGGTTGCCCTTCCATAAGGTAACAAGCTTTGGTAAAGCTACCAGCTTTCTACAACTTGGAATTACTGTTGATTATTTGGAGAATTGACACAGTCCAGGAAGAAGGCTTATCCAGCTGTGTAAGGAATGTCGATGCCATTTAGATAGGTCATCAAGGGGTAGAAATTAGACATGAGTCAAACAAAGGAAAAAAGTCAGTGCAAAACCAAGAAGAAAAGACAGAGGCAAACTCCTGGGATAGTGGTAGACAAGCCAAAATGATGACAGAGCACAAATTAAGGAAATTAAAGTGGTGCATTATGAACTTAGTTTTGAAGACAGTTACATATATGTAACATAGAAATTTTAAACAGCTTTAAACAAATTGTGCATCATGTGAGAAAACATATCTACTGTAGGTGTGTAATTTATTATCAATTATGTGTAGCTTGATATGAAAACATGCAGTCACAGTCATAGGAACCAGGATAATCACCTAAAGCAGTTCTTTATATATGGTAAATAGAGGGTTCCTGGAATATGAAGACATTTGAAGAGTAGTTGGTTTTATTTGTTGTTTAAAGAAAAAAGAATGAATGCATGAGAGATAACTTCCTACACGTGAAGAATAAAGTCATTACAACTATTCAGTGCTTCCAAACATTCAGAGCTAGCTTTGTAGCGGAATTCTCACTTTCTCATTAACTTGTTTGTAATGGAATTTTCACATTCTCCTATTAACCGGCTATTAGTAAGATCCAGTATCACAGTCCATAGCTGAATTAAACTATAGCTGAATAATTCAGATGAATATGACCTACACAGATGAAATTAATAATCCACATTCTAATAAAAATATATATCTTTTAGAAAATAAATATACAAACAACAATTTTAATGACAGTTGCCAAGTCTGATGTCCATCATGCCTTTTATGTGATACTACTTAAAACATGTCTTCAATATATTTGTAGCTAATTTTTTCAGCAGTTGAATTGCTTATAGGAAGGAAAAGAATCTCTATCTGAACAGAGCTTCCCAGGTGCAATAGCAATTTCTGTAAAACCTTTTCTTTACCATTTATTATTTTCAATAAGAAAATCACCTCTACATAAAAAAGGATGTAATATTTGTTTAACACATAAACCATGAGCCAAATTAAATTTAACAATTACTTTTGATTGTAAGGCTTGTGCTGGTCACTGTGGTGGGTTGTAGCGTTGGTGAAAAACAGCCTGTAGGCTTCCTAATTCCTTTTAAAGAAATGTTTCTGCATGCAAAAATATTGTGGAAACCACAAATCTCATTAAACTCTGAGTTTTATTCTTAATAAGAATAAATCAGGCTCAGAAAAGTGAAGTGAGGTGCCCCAGGCCCTGCCCTACTAGGAGCAGAGTCAGTCAGGCAGGGTGCCTGGTCCCCATCTCGGTGCGGGCGCCCCATGTCCAGGTGCTGGGAAGTTTCTCTTCATGGCTCCACGTCTGCACTCATTGTGCAGAAAGTCGGGGCGACGAGGAAACTGCCTCCTTATTGTTGTTTCTGGACAGCCAAGTTCATTAAAAACAAAACAAAACAAACAAACAAACAAAAAAATACAGGGAACAGATTGTACCGACATGTTGTCATTTTTGTTGTTGTCGTTATTGTGATAAACATTAAAATAATATAGAAAACATGATATGAAGGCAATAGACCACCTCACTCCCTTGCTGTTGTGCTGGGGCAAACACTTCAAGTGTTTCTGACTCAGTTTCTCCAGAATTTTCTCCCAACAGTAAATGATGAAAACACAACACTATAGATAGATAGATAGATGATAGATACATACATGGATAGATAGATAGATAGATATCTTGCTATAAAATATAAGAATTAAATTCAGTTATGTTATTTTTGAGCTCTTTTTCCTCAATTTGATTTGGCTTAGTTGGTTTTTTGCTGATTACCTTTTTTTCTGTCAATTATGATTTTGTCCCCATATTGTCAAACATACTATTTGTATTCACTTTCATATTCATTTTGCATTGTTTTATTGATAACAAATACAATACATTTTAGTTTTATCTTTTAAGTCTAAATGATTAAAAATGTAAGAGTGCATTACAGTATGGCAATTACATGAGTATCCTTCAGCCCAGGGTCAAGTTCTGCCCTGGGACCATTACTCCTTTGTCCTTGAATTCTTTGTCAAGAATCCTACAAACTCCAGGGTAAACGCTCCCAGCATTTTAAAATCCATCATTTTCTCAAAACTGTGCCCACTTAATTCCTGTTCACATAGACTAAATTTCTCTTGAGATGTTTTTTCCTTTACATTGTAATCATAAAGTTTCTGTAGCATTTGTTGAACTTGGAAAACGGATTGTTTGATTGAGGACATCACCAATATTTTTTCACTTCTGTTTTGTTGAGTCAATTCCATCGGCTTCTCTGTAGGTCCCTGGCTCACTCCTCCGGTCCATCACATGTCAGAGGCACAACTGTCATCCAGGGGCTTCATTTTCCTTGTGTTTTCATAGTTTCTACTGATTTTTATTTATTTAGTTATTTATTTATTTTTGTTTGTTTATTGAGGGAGCACTAAATAATTTCCTCCAAACTGTTACATTGAAGGAAAATTGTCTTGAAATATCTCACTGACCGATGGCAGGCTTGGAATAGACTATAAGGTCCACAATTTCAGAACGCTTGATAAACAGCACAGGTGACAATATGAACATACAGATGTCTCAGTGTATTAGTCTGTTCTCATGCTGCTAATAAAGAAATACCTGAGACTGGGTAATTTCTAATGGAAAGAGGTTGAATTGACTCACAGTTCCACAGGACTGGAGAGGCCTCAGGAAACTTACAGTCATGGTGGAAGTGGAAGCAAGCATGTCCTTCTTCACATGGCAGCAGCAAGGAGATGTGCAGAGTGAAGAGCGGGAGGCCTCTTATAAAACCATCCAGTCTCATGAGAACTCACTCACTACCACCAGAACAGCATGGAAATAACTGCCCCCGATTAAATTACCTTCCACCGAGTCCCTCCCATGACATGTGGGGATTATAGGAACTACAATTCCAGATGAGATTTGGGTGGGGACATAGCCAAACCATATTACTCAGTGTAGTTTTAAAATTGAAATCATCAAAATTCAACTTCCATTTGGGGGCAAAGCTCTCCCCCCAAATATCTGGATATTATGGAAGTGGGAGTGGTATCCTCATGTTTACAAGCATGACCTCTCACCAACAAAGCAGCACGCTGCAGGTGACTTCTCTCCGGGTCTGCCCCTCAATGTGTGGTCTGCACCTGAGGCCTCCACTCCCTTGAAACCAGATGAACTTCTGCTTTTAGCCCCCGAGACCACACCAGGGCCTGTCCTCTTCTCAAGAACACAGAAGGGCTGCCACTCATGTAGTGAAGTCTTCAGCCACCCAAGGCTTGCTGGGATCTCTGAAGCTTTAAAAGCTTTGGGGCCTGCTATAGTTTGGATATTTGTCCCCTAAACCTCATGTTGAAATTTTGTCCCCAAGGTTGAAGTAGGGGCCTAGTGGGAGGTGTTCAGGTTATGGGGGTGGATCCCTCTTGAATGGTTTTTGGTGCCTTCCTGGCAGTGATGAGAGAGTTCTTGCTCTAATGGTTCCCCTGAGAGCTCACTGATTAAAAAGAGCCTGGTGCATTTCCCACCACCTTGGCTCCTCTCTGGCCACATGATCTCTGTACATGCAGCTCCCCTCTTCCTTCCACCATGGTTGGAAGCTTCCTGAGGCCCTCACCAGAAGCAGATGCTGGCACCATGCTTCCTGTACAGCCCGCAGAACTGTGAGCTAAGTAAACCTCTTTTCTTTATAAATTGCCCAGCCTCAGGTATTCCTTTAAAGCAACACAAAACAAAATTACACTCATTTCCCACTAAAGCCTGGAGAATTCTGCCCTCATAGCTACTTTATACGGTGCAAAGTGGGTCTTGGAGCACCAGTGTTCTGCATTTACAGGGCTCTCTAGGACCTTTAGTGAAGCCATCCTTTCATGTTGTGAAGACAGCCTGCCTCTATATAGGATTCAGTATTTGTCAAGAGCTGGATTTGAGGATGAATCTGAAGGAAGACACAATGCACACAAATCCAGTGCCCATTCTCTCAGAAGACTGGCTCATGATCTTGAAACCATTCTACATTGCCATCTCTTTCTCATGCCTTCTGAAGAGTGTTTTCCTAGAAAAGCCTTCCGTTCTTTATGCAGATAAATTCCTGGAGACACATCCATATAGCTCTACTTGTTACAGAGACCCCACAAGCAACGAGCTGTTATGCATGCTTCCAGAGTGGAAAGGTTCGAATTAATATGTATAGGGTGATATTTTATTTAAAGAACCGAATAGAAAATATTGAATATTGATTGTTTCCTTTAAGACAAAACCCTTGAGTCATGATTAAATTTGAAATAATGTATCTATTTCAAAGAAAAATATATTTAGGAAATTTAGCGTTATTAAGTAAAGACATTATTGTTCAATCAGAACTAACACATTAGTAACAGATAAGAAATGCACATTGAGATTAAAAACTATTTGCAGATTTAAAAACGTAGATCCCAGAGAAGGTATGAGATAATCAGCACACCTTTTTTTAATGCTTTTTCTTCAATGGGTACTTCCAAGCAGTGGGTCAATTTCAAGAAAATGAAAAAGTATAGTAGGCAAACTTCCAAAATACAAAATAATATTTTAGTAAGAAGTATAGTAATCTAATTATTATAAAGACTTACCACACTCTCAATTATTACTTGAAGGTTAGTTGAAATACTTTTGTATTACCTGAGGTCAGGAGGTCAAGACCAGCTTGGTCAATATGGCAAAACCCCATCTCTACTAAAAATACAAAAATTAGCCTGGCGTGGTGGTATGCACCTGTAATCCCAGCTACTCAGGAGGCTGAGGCAGGAGAGTCGCTTGAACCTGGGAGGTGGAGGTTGCAGTGAGTTGAGAGTTGCTCCAGCTTGGGCAATTGAGCGAGACTCCATCTCAAGAAAAAAAAAAATGATGTTTACCAAATGCCTACCACTAATTCAAGTTCTATGAGTGCAAAGCGTAAAGAAATGTGAGATGCCCCTGCCTTCAGGGAGCATCTACTTATAATGAGATAGTGGAATTACTCTTTATGCTTGAAAGACCATTTTTTACATTACATTTGCTGTAATCCAGATCCTAATCAACTCCGCAAAGGGCACTCACTAGCTGCTTGCCCCTAGCAGTAAATTCTGTGGTCAGCTTGTTTCTGATTTCCGTTCTTCTGATCCTATTAATGGAAACATCACAAAGGCGAAAATCTGCTTAGAGGCTGATTTAGCCTCCACTGATTCACCTCTGAAAATGTGGAGATGCTTTTTACCGTAAACATTAAGATTATCCATTGACCTTAATTGACAAGTTATTCCAGATAGTGAGTGATCAATAATGACTGTATGATAACATATGATGTAGTAAAATGTGTCACTTAAACTTTCAGAAATTATAAAACAGGACTATCCTGTCATTTTCAAACAAATATTTTCCGAGTCCCTAACAAGTGTTAGGCATTGAAAGAAAATATAGAAGTGTGTTTTAATCTTCATATGGTTACAATCTAGTCAAAATTGAGATGCCTCCATAACTACTAGATGAGACAGTAGAGGAGAATTAGCCAGTTACTATACGATATGACAAACTCAGAAATTCTTATTTTCATTGGACTACATCATACCATGATATTATTTTAGTTTTTCATAATGAGATAGAAATTGCAAGAAACCAAATTACAGAGGTTGAAGAGTTTCTTGCACTTGCAGATCCAATGCCGATTGACGTCCAGATATTTGTAACTAACCTTCTGGTGGGAAGGTGGTGACACCTCATAGCTGCAGCTTACTCCCTGTCATGTGTGGCATCAGCCCCACACAGCCCAAGGCTGCACACTCAGATGTCAACTTTCCATTGCCAAGCTTCAGCTGGGAAGGGCAGAATAAGCAGAACTTATAAATAAACATGGATTTATGTAGAATTCCTGAGTAAAGAAAAAAAAAATACTTATAAGGGATAACATTCTGTCAGCCATTCTAACATAAACCCATTTCTTTTTTTTTTTTTTTTTTTTTTTTTTGAGACGGAGTCTCACTCTGTCGCCCAGGCCGGAGTACAGCGGCGTGATCTCAGCTCACTGCAACCTCCAACTCCTGGGTTCACGCCATTCTCCTGCCTCAGCCTCCTGAGTAGCTGGGACTACAGGCATGCGCCACCACGCCAGGCTAATTTATTTTTTTGTGTGTATTTTTTTTTTTAGTACAGACAGGGTTTCACTGTTCTCTACAGCAGCAGTGATTGCTAAACTAAACCAATAGCTACACATCCTTAAAAGGTAGAGCAGTTAAATCCATCCACATATTTTAGTATTAAAGCAACAAATAAGGCTCCTTTGACCGGCAAAAACTTAAGACAAACTGACAAACAAAGTGAAGAATAAAAGCAGTCAGGAGTGAAGAAGTTTTGGCGAACAAAATAGGCATTTCCCTGTGGTGGGCATTTAATACATTTAAATCAAGTTCTAAGTTGAAAAAGGTCAAAATTATTCCCATAGAAAGAAAACCATGTTACAGAACTTGATGAATTAAAAATAGTATATTTCTGACTTTCGAAGTTGTGTTACATGTCTATAGCCAGGGCCCATGACACTACTCTGGAGTATGTCCCTAGTCAGCAACTTGTGTTTTTAAATCAATTTTACCTGATTTTTCTCAGCAGCTCCTCCTGCTAGACCAATACAAACAGGAATACGATGAGGATAACCACAATAATTGTTGGAACCTGTTTGGTTAAGGACCTCAGCTCTGTGAGCTCACAGCAAGTCATGAACCATGTCTCCCAGCTCCACTCTATTTGATTTTTGCCGCGTCTTGAACTTTGGAGATGAACGGCGTTGAATCCTCAGTGCTCCATTCTTTGATTCTATTGGTTCTAAAATTTATGTCATGTTTATTCCCTTAGGGGTTGGTTGGGATGAAGAGAAGGGAAGATAATTCTGTGATCCAATTTCTCTGTTTCATTGCACTTGAAAGTAGAATATATAGCATATAATTTTAAAAGTCAATAAATGATATAAAAAATTACCTATATGCCTTAAATTCACTAAAGGAAAGAAAAGCAAACACAATCTGTCTCACTAGCAGCAAATGGAAAACAATGCAAACAGCAAGAAAACACCAAAAAAACCTTGAATGATATAAATAATTTCAACAGAAGAAAAATTAGAGATTAACTCAACAAACAAAACCGAACTCTATGCTATCTAAATATAACATACTGAAAGCAAGGACAAAGTTGACAAGTTAGACTAATGTGATAAACACTAGCTGTATTATGTGAATGAAGTAAAAAAAAAAAAAAAAGATGAAAGAACAAAAGAAGGAAAAATACGTCTTTCCACTTAATCATGAACAAAATAAAATTGGAAACAAAATGATTAAGCAGAAAAAAGAGAGTCATGTGGCAGCACGCACTATCTAACCCACAGATAAAGAAAGGACATGAGTGAATTTTCCTGCACTGATACCTTGGGTGGCACGGATACAAAATACGTGAGATAAAACAGGAGCAATTGACAGAAAAACAGAAAAAGGAATCAGAAAACATAGTTTTGCTAGATTAAAAAAAAAAAAAAGAACTTTCAACACGGGAAAGATGTAAGCATTCAAAGCAAAACAAGCACTCCACACAAACACAAGAACAGAATATCAAAACACAACGATGAGTTTAGAATACTAGTCATCAGAGTGCACCCAACACACAGTGAATTCACCTGTCATGATAGGGTTTGTGAACTATTTACTAAAATAAATTCTCCTAAAATCAGGAAGGAAAAATAACATTGTTCCTGGAAAAGCCCAGACAACAAAAGAAATTAACCAAAGAAATTAACAAAAGAAAATGGTAACTGAAACAACAAGAAAACATTTACGTCCCTCCCTTTTTGTTATAGTCCCCTCATTTCTAAAATGGAATAACCCTGAAGGAAACGTCAACCGAATTCCCCACCTTTCTCTAGCTCAAGATGAGGAATCCCTGGACTGTGTCCTGAGCACGGACCCCTGGCTCCTCCCAGACAAAGTTTGCTGTAGCCTACCTGATCTGCCTCTAGTCTAGCTATTTTACAGAGTGGAGAAAATCTGATACAAATTAATGAAAAGACGTTAATGCTGGCAGATGGCTCCCGAGTACTCAGAGCTGTTGTAATACCTGTTTTACAGAAGTAATCTGCTCTGCCGTTGTTCTCAGCCATTGTGAGTTGATAATGAGCCGGGAGAGCAAAACCAGGCCTGCGCAGGGCTGCCACTTCTGATTTCATTAGTCTTTCACTGCAGGCAAAACGAAGGCACTAAATGGTAAGTTAATTGTTTCTTTGCTAATGTGCCTCCCTTGGGTGCATTATGTCATTGTTAACACTGATATATTAAGATAGGCACTTTATGGTGGTTGCCTACAACACAACATTAATGGGTTTTTATTCCTACCAACTGCAAAAATAAGTTCAGCTCATTTCCCTGAGCTTCATATTGTTTTGAAGACTCTCCTTCACTGAAAATAGTATCCCCTCCATCTGACAGAAAGGCTTGCTTATATCATAACTTCTATAGGATCTCACTGAAAACTGCGTAGACCTCAGGTTTACTTGTGTTACTAGAATAGAAGTAACTCCCACTTATAGGAGGGTGGCATGAAGAGCCCTGTGAACCTGTTTCCAGTGAAACAATTATCACTAGTGAAAATTATTTAAAAAAATAAAAATAAAGTTTTTTGAATTGTCCAAAGGGCATACAGTAAATGAGGAAGCATTTATTTGAGAAAATCTATGAAGACTCAGTAAGAACAGCAGGAATCTATGCTACCTGGGCCATGATTGCTCTGCAGCCATCCCTCCCTCACTCAACTGGGCAGTGCTCCACTTGCAGTGACTGGGACCAATGAGATAAGGATCTCCTTTTGCTCATATCCCAGTTAAGGGCTACAGTATCCCACCAAAAAGGGCATGCTACCAGCATGTCTCATCTACTCAACCCCTGAGTTTCAGAGACTAAATTACTGGTGTTCATGGCTGAGAGATTGGGAGTTCCCTTCCTCTACCTAGCCCCCAGTGGAGGGTGGAGGCTGTATCCAGGCACAGCAGGAAAGAACGCTGGGGTCCTGATAGCCCTTGACCCAGCACTTGCAGGAAACAGTTTCTATGCCAAGAAAACAAGCTAAGAGAGTCAGAATCCACTTCCCTCCTCAGAACCAGAGTCTGTTCCCCGTCACCCACAAAAGTGGCTCAGAAGAGGAGAGGCAATCCATAAGAACAGCAAGCACTAGTGCTCTCCCTATAGCAACTGACTTGATTTGAAAAAAATCTTGGGCGGTTCCAGACTAAGGGTAGTCTTAAAAACAAAGACTATTTTAGTGTTAAACAGTTAAGTGGATAATTATAGCAAAATAAAAGCAGTAAAATATGCATATGCTGCCTAGTTTATCAGAGATAACTAATAAAACTATTAAGAACTAGTAAAAAAAATACTGGCCTCAAAACTACCTTTGCCTGAGAGTAACATCAACAGTGTAGTAGATATGAAGTTCCAGTTCTTATTCCCCTTTGGAAACATCAAAATACAGCAACAAGAGAATGATCAAACCAATACACAGGAGCTCTAGAAAGCCGCCCAGGGTTTACAGCAACCAGGTGAATCCTAATCAAGAAAAAGCCATCATCAAAATGCTAGAAAGAATGTTGGAGCATTTTACTTCTTCTTGACTCACCCTCTACCTCGTGCAGAGTGATCTTGGCATATGGGATGTGGAAAAATAGTCTTATTTCCAACATTCTATGCTGTCAATGGGCTACCTGAAGGGTGGATCTTGGTATAGCCTAACTCAGATCCTAGTTAGGAAAAGTAGTGAGTGCTACTGTGGAAGCTGCAGTGAGATTAACGTTTCTGGGGCCAGAGATAACTGCTAGGTATAAACAATTGAACACTCAAGGCTTAAGAAAACACTAGGTGAGACTCTTTAAGGAAAAAAAAAGACATTCAAAGCAGCCACATGTACAGGAGAATTAAGAAAGCCACAGACATAGGCCAAGGAAAGATATACATTCCAAAAAAGTCCTGAAAAGACTATAAGCTTTTTCCTTCAGCAGATCCCCAGGATCAGAGCAAATTCAGCTAATTGGAGAAGTGCCAGCCAACGACAAAGTCAGTGTGCAAAATGTAGAAAGGGCTTTTGTTTTTCACATGCCCATTTTTCAACAGCAATAACAACAAAATTCCAAAGCATAGAATAAAACGGGGAAAAAAAAAATCAGCTTTCAGAGAAAAAAGTAAGTTGACAGAAATCAACCCTCAGGAAACTCAAATATCAGTCTTACTCAAAAAGTGCTTAGGATAAAACTCTTAAATATAACCAGAGAGATAAAGAAAACTATAGACAAAAAAAAAAAAAAAAATCAGGCAATAAATAGACACAATGAGGATATCAAATCAGAGACATAAATTATTTTTTAAAGGTATGAAACAAAAATATTGGAGCTAAGAAATAGAATAATTGCAATGAAATATGTATTAGAAGGAATCCATAGCAGATTTGAACAGGCGGAAGAAACAGTCAACAAACTTGAAGGGAGGCCACTTACAAACAGCAATTCAGAGAAGCAAGAACAAAAAAGAATGAAGAGAAAGAAATGAAGCCTAAGGGACTTATGGGGCATGACCTAGTGGTTTAATATGCACATTATGGGGCTCCTACAAGGAGAACAGAGAGCTTCTTTGAAAAAATAATGTTAGAAAACTTCCCAAATCTGATGACAAACATCAATCTGTACATCCAAGATCAATGAACTCCAGGTATAATAAATGAGAGAAATCACAACCAGCCATAATATTTAAAAACTGCTGAAAGGCAAAGACAAAGAGAAAAATTAGAAAGCAGCAAGAAAACAAAACAAGAAACCGCCAAGGAGGTTAGGAATTGTCTTCTCAGTAGAAACAGTGAAGGCCAGAAGGCACTAAGATGACACATTCACTGTGGTGGAAACAAAAACCAAAACACCAAAAACAATCAAACAAACAAACAAAAACAATTAAGAATCTATATCTAGCAAAGCTATCATTTAAAAAATAAGATAAAACAAATGCATTCCAAGATAAGCAAAAAACTGAAACAATTTGTTGCTTGTTGACCATTCTTACAATAAATATTTTAAAACTTTTTGGGTTAAAAATAAATGATTCAAAATAGTCATGTGAATTCACATTTAAAATAAAACTACGAGAACTGATATAAGTAACTATGTAATTCCAAAGACTGTATAAGCACATTTTGTCTCTTAACTGACAGAAAATGAATTATATAAAACAATATACATATAATTGTATTGCTGATCCTAGAGAAATAGAGCAATGAAATGTATTTGACACTAACAGCATAAAGAAGATGTGTGGTAGCACAGACGTATTGTAATAGAAGGAAATGCCACCAAAGGATATCTATAGTCCACTGAAACAAATGCCAAGAACCAGAAAGAGAAAATAAGAAGGTTAATGTAACAAATTCTATTAATACGTATTTGCTCACCTTCATTTTCACAGGACTTTTAATAGACATAAAGTAAAAATTATGGCAAATTATTGTTTTTTATCACATATACATTTAACACATATAAAAATAATAATACAAAAGATGAGAAAAATAAATATAGCTGTATAGAAGTAACATTTCTATATATTACTTGAACTGAGATAATATAAATCTAAAGTAGGTTCTGATAATCTTAGAAGTATGTGGTATGCCCAAGTAACCACCTGAAAATAAACTTAAAAATCTGAGAAAAAATAAAGGAATAAAAACTTTACACTGGAAAATGTTCACTTAATGGAAAAGAAAGTTGTATAGTAGTAATAAGAGAACACTAAGATATGAGATATTTAGAAAACAAATATAATGACAAAGATAATGTAATATTATCAATAATATTAAAGGTAAAAGGATTAAATCATTCATTCGAAAGAAATATATTGTAAAACTAAATAAAGCAATATCTCTGTTATGTCTGCAGGAGACATACAACAGATTCAAAACACAAATATGTTGAATGCAAAGTATGAAAAAACATACATAATGCAAACAGTGACCCCAAGAAATCTGGAATGGTTATATTAATATCACACAAAAGGGTTTCTTTAAAAATGAAAATATTACTACAGATATAGACATGTTATAATGATAAAATTGTTAATCCATCAGATAAATATAATAACTATAAACATATATGCATATAAAACAGATCCTTAAAGTTCATGAAGTAAAGATTGCCAGAATTGTAAGAATATTTCAAGACAAATGAAGATTGACATTTCAAGAATAATAATTGGAGACTTCAGTATCGTATTTTCAACAGTGAATGGAGCAACTAGGCAGAAGGTCAATGAGGAAATAGAAAACTTGAACAGCACTATAAACCAACTAGACACAATGGACAAACATCCTCTAATAGCCGAATACACTCTCTCTTCAAAGACTTATGGAACATTCAACAAAATAGAACATATGCTAAGACATAAAACAAGATTCTATAAGTTTGAAAGATTGAAACCATACAAAATATGTCCTTTAAGCACAATAAAATGAAATTAATAACAAAGAAATTTGGGAACTGCATACTGTGAAAATTAATGCTCTCTTAAATAACCAATAGGTTAAGAAAGAAATTGCAAGCAATATTAGAAAATATGAGTTAAATAAAAAAAGATGACATATCATACCAAAACTTATTGTATGCAGTCAAATAAATGCTTAAAAGAAAACATATAACTGTAAATGCTTACCCTAAAATGAATAAAGATTTCAATTCAATAAACTAACCTTCCATCTTATGACACTAGATAAAGAAGAGCAAATAATCTCAAAGTAAACTGAATAAAGAAAATGCTAAAGATTATAGAGAACATTTATGAAACAGGAAATGGGATTGCAATAGTAAATCAATGAAACTGAAAGCTTGTTCTAGAAAAGGATCAACAAAATTGACAACTTAAGGGCTAAATTGACCAACTAAAATAAGAGACAATTCAAATTACTAAAATCAGAAATGAAAGATGGAACATCACTGCCAAACTTAGAGAAATAAAAAGAATTAAAAGGGAATACTATAAATAACTGCATGTCAAAAAATAAGATAACATAGATGAAATTGATAAATTATTAGGAAGAAACAAACTATTGAAAATGACCCAAGAAAAAGTAGATGATCTGAATAGACAGGAAAGATAGAAAGAAGACAAGAAATAAAATACATATAAGAATAAAGGATAACAATAAAAATAAGACTATAAAAAGTAAGACAAGAAAATAACAATTGTGAAACACTTCATATAAAAATCAGGCCCAGATGGCTTCCCTAGTGAATCATACCAAACATTTAAAACAGAATTAATACCAATTATTCACAAACTCTTCCAAAAAATAAGAGTAGCAAATACTCTCCAATTTGAAAAGAATAGCATTACATGCAAGCCAGACCTAAAAAAGACATCACAAGAAAACAAACAGAAAAAACCCAAAAACCTGTACACCAATATATCTTTTAAATATCCATGCAAAAGTCCTCAACAAAATACTAGAAGGTGGATTACAGCAAAGCATTTTACAAAATCCAACACTCTTTCATGATAAAACTGCTCAGCAACCTAAGGATAGGAAGGAATTTCCTGGACCTTTTAAGGGCCTCTACAGAAAACAAACAAACAAAAAAACTCCACAAATCCAAAACCATAACTCACTGTGAAAGACCGAATGTTTTCCACCTGAATTAGAAACAAACAAATAGACACTTGTCCGTCCTCACTACTTCTATTCAATCTGGTACTGGAGATTCTGTCTAGACAATTAGGTGAGAAAATAAAATATTACTGGAGAACCCACCCTTCTCAATCTCAAGCTTACCACAAAGCAACAGTAATCAATTAATATGGGACTAACATAAAGATAAACATATGGTATATCAGAAGACAGTTGAGAGTCCAGAAATAAATATTTAAGTTTATAGTTAACTGAATTTCAACAAAGGTACCAGCACCATTAAGTAAGGGGACAAAGACTCATTTTAACAAGTGGTTTGGGATAACTGGATATCCACGTATGAAAAATGAAGCTGCACCTGTACTAGCACCATAAAATTAACTAAAAATGCCTCAAATACTTACATGTAAGAGTGAAAATTATAAAATTCTTATAAGAAAACATAGGAGTCAATCTTTGTGATCCTTGATTAGGTAATGGAGTCATATAAAGGGATTGCATTTAGAATACATAAAGAACTCTTAAAACTCAATAATAAAAAGACAAGCAACCCAATTTAAGAATGGAGAAAGATCTGAATAAACATTCTCCATAAAAGATATGCAAATGGCTAATGAGCACATGAAAAAATGATCAAGATTATTAACTATCAGGAAAATGCAACTCAAAGCTATTATGTGATGTCACTTTACACCCACCAAATTGTCTATATTTAAAAAAAAAAAAGACATAGTAACGAATGTTGGTGAGGGTGCATTAAAATTGAAATTTTGTACATTTCTAGCGGGAACATAAAATAGCACAGCTGCAAAGAAAATAACATGGAAGTTCCAAGAAAGGTTAAACAGAAGAATTACCATATAACCCAACAATCCCACTTCCAAGTATCCACCCGAGAAAGAAAATATATGCCTATGCAAAATCATGTACATGCATGTTCACACCAGCATTCTTCACAATAGCCAAAAGGCCTAAATTATCCAAACGTCTTTCAAATGATGAATGGGTAAATAAAATGTGATATATCCACATAATGGAATATAGTTTAACAATAAAAATAAATGAAATGTTAGCGGGTGCTACATGAATAAGCACTGAAAACATTGCCCTAAGTTTTAAAAAAGGCACATATTATGTAATTCCATTTATATAAAAATGTCAAAAGCTTGAAAAATCTATACAGAAGAGCACAATAGTGGTTGACTATGTCCGAGAGGTTGAGGGGAATTGAGGCGTGACTGTTAACAAGTATGGGCTTCCTTTTGAGATGGTGAAAATATCATAAAGTTGATTGTGGTGGTGAATGCACAACTCTGTGAATATACCTAAACCCATTAAATTGTATTTTTTATATGTATGCAGTTACAATTTTAAAATGAATTGATTGTTACAAGTGCTCGGTTCCTTATTTCCTAATTATAATTACAATATATCATATTTCTTCAATGGCATTAAAATCAAGCCATTGCAAGAGCTCCTCATAAACAGAAGGTAAGAATTTGGTATATAATCATACCACTATAAAAGTTCTTTTAACACTGAAAGCCAGATCCGGGAGAGAATAAATTTCTGTTGTTTTAAGTCATCCAGGTAGTGGTAATTTGCTATTGGTTGAGTGTGTGTGTGTGTGTGTGGGGGGGGGTGGTATATGCATGTGTGCGTGCTTGGGAATGTTGGTGTAATTGTGGAGCACATGGACTGAACCACTGAACCATGATGGGATTGCAGCTACAGGACAAGGAGGTGCAATCACATATCATTGTCCTGACTAATGGAGGCGATGGCTGGGTGTTCCACCTGCCCCTTCTTACAATAACTGTTTGGTGTCGCTCTGTTTCAGGGCAATACTGTCTACAGCAGCTATTCATCCTAAGAGCTGAATGGTGCCAAAACTAATTAGCCATGCATTTGTCAAAAACTGTGTCTCAATTCAGGTGCTAGAATTTGGCAGAGGCTCTAGGATGATGTTGTATAACAATGTGTGTCGTGAGTCAGAAAACATATTGACGATGTTTCCATTTAAAATTGTTTTTAGTTTTTAAAAAAACTGTGTCTTTTTAAGAAATATAATAAAGGATAATCTTATAATTTTTCTCTTCAGTGTTCGTACAAGCCCCCTCATAAAAATAAGCAGAGATTATAGTCCAGAACGATATTTAATTAATGTGTCCCAATGCAATATTTTGTAATCAAACGGGGAAGAGACACTCTATTTAAAACTTTGTTACCAATCATCACGGGGTATGCTAAATAATATTTTCTGGTTACTTCAGTTTTCATTGGAATTTCAATTTCAATGGGCATAAAATGGAAGTTTGGGGTGACTACTGGAATCATAGGCTCATGATCCCTGAAAGCACCAATAAGCAACCCCTCTTTAGTGGAGTGTGGGGAAAGCTCCTCAGTTACTCCATCAATTACAAATTTGGTGTCTGCACTGGTAGCTACAGTCACCCCCTCCCTTTATCCACAGGGATATGTTCCAGGACCACCAGGGGGCGCCTGAAACCCCAGATTGCCATCAGTTGAAATACATTGCTGTTCATGTCTTCCACCCACAAATTTAATGCCCTTTCTATGTTAACTAAGCATTTATCACACACTGTGCCTGTACGTTGTGCAGTTTGAGGTGGAACAACAAAACTGACATGAATTTCTTTTTCCTTCTCCACAATTTCAAGGACGGAAGATTCATTCTTACAGTAAATCTTAGCTACCTCAGTATATAATTTTTTTCTTTCCTCAAGTTAAGAACTTCTGCCTTTTCACTTAAAGGAAGCACTTAATAGCTCCTCTTTGGCATCTCCAAATTGTCAGCCTCACTACTCTTGCGCATGGGGCCACTAGTAAGTAAAAAAAGGGTCACCTGAACGCCAGCTGCGATATCAGCACAGTCAATCTAATCACCAAGACAGCTGCTAAGTGATTAATGGGTGGGTAGTGTCCCAGGCGTGGATACACTGGAAAAAGCAATGATTCATGTTCTGGGTGGGACAGAGCAGGATGGGGGCAGATGATATCACACCACTCGGAATGGAGCTCAATTTAAAACTTATGCATTGTTTGTTTTTGAAATTTTTCATTTAATATTTTTGGATTCCAGTTGATTGCAGGCAACTAAAAGCATGGAAAGCAAAACTGTGGATATGTAGGACACAAAATATATACAATTGTGACCCTTTTGACTCAGGACAGAAGAGTGTTACATGGCTGTCAAATGAGGGAATATATAAATTATTTCCAGACACCACAAGGTGGACTTACCCTTAAATTATGTGACAAACATGAAGTAGAGTTTCGATCAGAGAATGAGGTTTAACAGAATTTACAAATACCAGCCAGCTCAGCAGAGGCCCCCCAGCCCTTTGAGTGGCCTGGCGAATACCAAAGGAACACAGTAGGATTTCCTTGTCCCTGAGACCTGTTCTCAACAATACTTCCCTGTTCTTTCCAGAAGCTTAGTGTACCCAAATTGCTTACCACTATTTGGAAGTTAATTGGCAAATATCTTTCAAAATCTAAAACACATTTTCTTTGACATGTCAATTCCATTGCTAATAATTTAGCTTTACTGATATTTTTAAGAAAGGCCAGGACCAGAGTTCAGTGGCTCAAGCCTGAAATCCCAGCATTTTGGGAAGCCAAGCTAGGTGGATCACCTGAGGTCAGGAGTTTGAGGACAGCCTGGTCAACATGGTGAAACCCCATCTCTACTAAAAATACAAAAATTAGCCGGACATGGTGGCTCGTGCCTATAATCCGAGCTACTCGGGAGGTTGAGGCAGGAGAATCCCTTGAACCCGAGAGGCGGAGGTTGCAGTGAGCTGAGACCGCGCCACTGGACTCCAGCTTGGGGGACAGAGTGAGACTCTGTCAAAAAAAAAAGAAGAAGAAGGAAAGAGGAAGAAAAGAAGGAGGAAGGAAGGAAGGGAGAGAGGAAGGGTGGGAGGGAGGAAGGAAGGAAGGAAGGCCAAAACAAAAACAACAACAAAACTCCTTTAATATCAACCCCTGACAACCCCTTCCTCTTGAACTAAAAGTGAATAACAAAATCCTACTGTGTTCCTTTGGTATTCGGCAGGCCAATCAAAGGGCTGGGGGGCCTCTGCCGAGCTGGCTGGTATCTGTAAATTCTGTTAAACCTCATTCTCTGATCGAAACTCTACTTCATGTTTGTCAAATAATTTAAGGGTAAGCCCACCTTGTGGTGTCTGGAAATAATTTATATATTCCCTCATTTGACAGCCATGTAACACTCTTCTGTGCTGAATCAAAAGGGTCACAATTGTATATATTTTTGTGTACTCAACTTCTACCCTGAGGAAAACAAAAAGTGTGGAGGCATTGTGAAATAAACCACCCCGGTGTACTAGGACGCGCTTCACCAGCCACCCAGTAGCTGTGGGCCCAAGGCAGTCAGGGTGATGAGTAAAACTTCATCCTCAGGCACTGAGTGGGTTACAACATAGAGAGATCTAGGAATTAATTAACAGCTCTGTTAGGAAGGGCCAGTCTTTGTCTCTTGGTATCCTAAAATGTTCTTTTATTAATATCCAAGAAATCATAGTATGGTTGAATTCCAAGAAGAAATTCCAAGTTGCACAGAGACTAGCAAAATATAGGTTCAAAATTGCATGCACACACACAAACACCCACACACACTCATCATGCACTCATACACACAAAAATACACATACATAGGTACACACACATACATACCCAAACACACACACTCACACATACTCAGAGAGAGAGGAGAGAAAATCCTACAATTTTGGGTAACGGAAAAACCTAAAATACCTACATAATCAATTAATAGAAAAATGATTAAAATAAATTATGATTAAAACTGATTAAAATATTTCTTTCATAAATTATGAAATTATGAATTTCAATACAATGAAATGCAGTCAACCTTCAAACAGGCTGAGATGGTTCTCTATGTACTGATAGGAAATGTTCTAATATTTCATTAGAATAAGTACAAAGGTACATATGCCATTTGATTCTATTTGTGTTAAAATGAAAGCTATCTTGCTGACTCATAAGCAAAAATCCTTTCAGAAGGAACGCTAAGAATCATGTCAATTGCTACTTAGAGGAGAGTGAATGGGGTAAGGAATTTATGACAAATTACATTTTACTTTTCAGTGTAAGCCTTTATTTTTTTACTTTGTGCATAGACTAAAATTAAATGTGTGTGTATATATATATATTTACACATTTCCATGCAGAGAGAAAACTGCTCCTTCACTTCACACCCGCACTTTGAGATCCCTTCTGTCTGATGCCTTCCTGTGTGTAAGGACCGTTTCCTTTTTTAAGGCAATTAATAACCATATCACTCCAAAATTGTTTAATAGTAGGCTGTCTCATATTGGCAACTGTTTGGGAGTCTGTGGTGCTTCCCAGGACAGCCATCATGTCCAACGCATCAACCACACAATCTACTTCTCGTTTTAACTTTACAATCCTTCATAGAACGTTTAGTGCATAGTGGATAGAAATCAATATGTTGATGTCATGTGCAATCAGAATACCTTTCGGATGAAAAACAGCGAAGGTTTCAAATGACATTCACGTCCACGGTTGTCACATTTGTGGGCCTTAAATGTCGACCCTGAAGACAGAGGGGACACAAAGAAAGACCACTTGGAGATTGCCTCTTGCTCCCTAGGCTTTGAGGGGCTGCTTTTAAACTAGTTTGGTTTGGTTTAATTCACTGAGGCTGGTTAATTATTTCATTCTTTTTATAAATGTGCTGTGAGTGTCCCTGGCTTGTTCCAGGTGCAGGGCATGCAAAGATGAACGAGGCTGGCTCTGAGGGTTTGTTCATGATGGCACCTGCTTCACAGCCTGTGGTCGGTGGGTCTCATCACAGTGCATGTTTCCCAGACCAATCCTGGTACCTCCCGAGTTAGCTCAGGTCCTTTGAGAAACAGGAGTGAAACCAACATGTAAGAAGTCTATTGGAGAATATGCCTGTGAGGGATGAACAGGGGTAACACAGGCTGTCAGGGAGCACCTTCCACCATGGGTCAAGCCTCACCGCCTGAAAAGGGAGGGGCAGGAAGGAGTGGTGCAAGGTAGGAAGAGACTCAAAGGCACACTCTAAGAGAGGGTGGGCTCCTCCGAGAGGAGGCCTTCAGCTGAATCATCCAAGAGAGATCTGGTAACTGTGGGAGTGGGGGGCACAAGCATCCCACACTGCTGAGTCATGGGCTAGGGGCTGTCTGATGAAAACACAGCCCCGGTGTGAATACAGAGATACGTCCAGAAAGGTAGAGACTGAAGTTGTCAGATAACACGCTCCCCACACCTGGGCTGTCAGGCAGCCCCTCCCTGCAGCTGGGTTCTGCTAAGAATACCTGAGCCAGACCCCCCACAGCAGCCATACTAACCAAGTTCCAGCCCTGTTGTCCTTTATTGTGGAAAAGACATTTTGAGGTAATTGTATGCATATGTAGAGTAAGGACAAGAAGTCACAAATGTCACCAGGGTAAATAAAGCAAGATACAAAGAGGGACCTTTGGGGCACTGATATTTGGGATGAGGAGAGCCAGGCAGGCATCAGAAGGCAAGTGCAGGTGTCCAGGAAAGGGGTCGAGTGACCCAGAAAAGGATGGGGATCAGGAGAATGAGACTGGGATTCTGGGGTGAAGGGAGAGCCAGCAGGGGTCGGATGCAGACGAGGGCAGACCCCATGGGACATGCCCCTGGACTTGACAGGGAGAGGGAAGTGGGGGCTGCACAGCATCCAGGGTGGGCGCCTGGGCAGAGGCTGCCCCATCCACTGCTGCCACGTTGACCACGTGCGGTGGGGAAGCCCAGTGGGTTCTGGACTGGGTGGAGATGAAGGTTCGCTCTGGGGTTTGTTACGTTTGGGAACCAGCAGATGGGGGCCCCACAGGACCGGCATGGTTGCTGGGGAATGGGAGGGAAACAGCTGTCTGTGGTCCGCGGCCACCTGCTGTCTTGAGAGCTCCACACGAGCACCGCTGACTTGGCTCCTGTGGGCCCCGAGGCAGGGCTCTTTCTGCAAAGATGAGGGCGAGCGCGTTTCCCCAGGCCCAGGCCGGGTGGGGGCCGAGATCCTCAGCCTTGCTGGGCTGCCCGGAGAGGATGGCAGCATCCTGTCTCTTCCTGCAGGTCTCTCGCCTCAGGGTCTCTCCCCGTTTTCTTTCTTTCTATTTTCTCTAATTTTTGGGTTTCATCTTTTCCCTTCGACATTTCTCCATAGCTGTTTTTCTGTGACAGGCGGTTGAGTCACCAATAACGATAGTTCTGCTCCTACGAGAACCTCAGAGTTCTCTGAACGTGGTTATTTTATCACAAAACTTACACCGTTTTCGTTCTACCCTGTGTGTTGCAGAGGGAGATCGCCGTGTGGACCTGCAGGGCACGCAGGAGCGCACCGCGTGAGTTCATTTCACGAGGGCGGGGACTCAGTCCCCGGAGCTGCACACGGTCAAGGCCCAGGCCCTGCCTTCCAGGGTCCCCTCCGAACTCCAGGCTGGTGCAGTGGCCGCTGCTCAAGCCGCTTTGCAGACTTCCTTCATGCCCTCCAAGAGGAACAAAGCAAAAAAGTTAACTCACTTCTGCTCATAAAAGTCACCAAATAAATGAAAATTCGATAATTTACTGCAGTGCATTCTAGGCAGAAAATGGAGAATTTGTGCACATTTTACTGGCTCCTTTCCCTGGTCCCACCTGTATCTCTATTACACGGACAAATGGGGCTAATCTCACTGATGCGATTCAGCACATGAACATGTGTCTGCCGAAGCAAGAACAATTTAATCGTTGACCTGAAGCCCTGGCTGCAAGGAACAAGCTTCGTTTTCCTAAGCAGAAGGCAGTGTTAAGAGGGAGAGGCACTGAGACCAGCTGCACAAGAGGAGAAACCAGGCGTGCGTGGAGGTGGAGGGGAATTTAGCTTCTTTGAGAAACCTGGTGAGGAATAAAATGTACTTGTTTTCATCCGAGTTAGACTTGCTGGACAGGCACACGATTCGGGACACCATCCGCATTTCAGTCACGCTGTTCTGTGTCTAGCTATTAGGACTATGTGCCTAGTAAATGGAAAAATCACACCGTTTCCTCCTTTTAAAACAGGGAATAAAGATAGTTTGAGAGTGCAGGTCAAGACAGAGCAATGAAATGTCCAGAATGAGGCATTTTGTTTAAGAGACATGCGTGAAACTCAGTGCTTGACGAGACAGAAAGGCAGAGCTTCACGTGCTATGGACCCTGATTGACAAGGCTTTTAAAGCATGGCTTCACTGTGACTGACAATCATACTGGGGAACAGATGAACAGGTAATTGCAGTTCTGTTCTATCTTTGCATAAATACTAATGCCCTAAATAGGCCTGCCAGCTTGGAGAGAGATGGTCTGAACCGAGGCTGCCAACCAGAACCTCCATCCCTGTAGACAGAAGGTCACATCCCAAACTGCTGTGAAGAACTCCTTAACTACCAGTGGGATGCGCATCACATTTGGAGGCAGGAGGCCAGAGAGGATCCCAGACTCATCACTTACTCATGCATTTCCCAAGGTGGGTAATTCGGACTTTGACTTTCAGTGTTTTCTCAGTTAAAATAGCATTGAAAACACGGAGCCTTCCTAATGCACGCAGGTTCTATAAGAAGCATGTAAAACGATGCATACAGAAAAACTTGGACCATTATGATGGCTGCTCTCCAAATTCCATGAACAAATTCCATTTACCACATTGTATTAAAAATTGTACACTTATAAGCTGGGCGTGGTGGCTCACGCCTGTAATCCCAGCACTTTGGGAGGCCAACGCAGGCAGATCACAAGGTCAGGAGATCGAGACCATCCTGGCAAACACGATGAAATCCAGTCTCTACTGAAAATACAAAAAAAAAAAATTAGCCTAGCGTGGTGGCGGACGCCTGTAGTCCCAGCTACTCAGGAGGCTGAGGCAGGAGAATGGTGTGAACCCAGGGGGCAGCACTTGCAGTGAGTGGAGATCACACCACTGCACTCCAGCCTGGGCAACAGAGCGAGACTCCATCTCAAAAAATTAAAAATAAAAATAAAAATTGTACATTTATTAAACTAACTAGTTAGATGGTAATTTTCTTAAGTAAAACCTTAGATAAATCACTGTTGTATCCTATGGATTTAGTATAGTGCTGATAAAAGCAGAAAATTAACAAAATATATAAATAGAATAAACTTCAATGCTTATTCTAAATGCAGTTTTGAAATCTAAGAAAGCTTCCAAAACCATAAATAGAAAATTTCTATTCAGTCTTCTGTTCGTTCATGGAAAGTCCAACAAGAACACATGGGTGGAATTCTCTTTTCAGCACTGTGACCGTTCCTCTCCATAAGAAGCACAAGAATGGTCAAGTGGGTAAAAATGACAATCCCATTTGCAACCAAGATTACAATAACTCAAAAGTGCATGCTGTTGGGAAACGTCGTTGAGGTCACCTTCCAGCCAATTGCTATGTTTTCTGCTCCTTCTGCAGATTCTGCTGTGACTTCCATGGAGCCAACCCTGCTGGAAGCAGGTTCCACTGTGACATCCATGGGGCCATCCCCGCTGGAAGGATTTGGGCCAGGAGGTTATGATCTTCAGTGTCTCCACTCCTTACCAATTCTTTTCTTCGAAAGTTTACTAAAATAAACCATAAAATTATCTTGGAAGATGAAAACATAAGGTTCCCAAAGTGCTGTGCACACCTGAAATGTGAACGATTGGGAGAGTTGTTGCCAGTGAGAGACCCATCTTTGTTTCCCCTCTTGGGTGGCTGCTGCTGTGTGCTGTTAGCCAGAGAGGATTTCCCAAGACTCCCCAGGACCTAGCATGCACAGCCCTGTTGCTCTGCTCTCCCACCTCCTACCTAAGAGTCCAATGGATTATTGTTTAAAACAAAGAGTTCTGAGTTTTATCCCATGTCGACACAATTAAATCCATGAATTAGCCTTTAGAAAATCGTCCCAGGTAATTTTTAAGTCTATGCAAATGTGAGAGCCTAATAATGAATTCCAAGCATCATTTTTCATCATTGTTGCTATTTTTCTCAGCACCTGCTTCCTGCAGGTGACCCCTACCCTGTCTGCCTCCTGCTGACTTCAGCCCAGCACCTAGGATCCTGCCTCCCTGCCCGGGTCCCACCATCCTGCCACGAAGCCTGTGGATAAACAGCATCAAAACCAGAGCCTCAAATGCATGGCTGGGCAAACACGTGAGTGTGGAAAAGTCCCAGGAAGGAAGTGGCCAGGTGGAGGTAGAGTGCCTAGGAAAAATTCTTGGAATTTGTGAGCCAAGGCCTCAGCTTCCTCCTGCGAGCACAGCAGGATTTGCAGTAATTTGCAAGTTACTGTTCTGGCCAAAGACACTTGTCTAGATCGCAAGTTGGCTTCTGGAGGAGTGTGCGCACACTCGGCGAACAAGCAGCCACCACGTGAGCATGCCACACTGAGTTGAACCAGTCAGTGGGTTTCAAGAGAGTATTTCTCACATCATCTTCATGCATTATCAGAGTACATGTGTAAACACCGGAATCAGTGTCTAGTTAAAAATAAAAACACCGTTTTCCTTACGCTCCTCAGCTTCCTATGAAATCAACACTTCATGCATATTTTTCTTGGGAGAACTTGTATTAAAATAGAAAAATATGAAGTGAATATCTATTAGAAGAAATAAGTGAAAGTAGTCCCTTGTATCATTGGTATTTTGTTGTTAAATCTGAAATGCATAGTGTGGCATGCTTGCACTCTCTCTCTTTCTTTCTCCATCTTCCTTGCCTAAATATGAGAACAGTTTTGTCTGAAACATTTTTAGTCTAAAAATAGAACTACCAGAGGGTGTTTTTTTTAAAGTTTGTTTTTAATGGATCAATTTGTCTTGAGGAAGAGAAAAACAAAATTTAAATGCTCTTAAAACCTATACAGGTTTTCAGAATGAAATGCTTTCCTTTGGTGAATATTAAACGATAAGTATTGAGTTTGACAGAAGAATAGTTTAAATTAGCTCTAAAAATGTACTTCCTGATTTTAGGAATTTGGAGAATATTACTAAGATATTCAGTCAATTGTTGATTATTTTTAAGCAGATGAACCGTTTTTCACATTTATAGTCACAAAAACTGTGCAATCAAAGGCATTTATTAAAAAATACTAATAATTAGTAAAGGTAACTACATATTAGAAATCATTTATTAGTTGGAGTTTTACAAAAATTAATAGGTACTATCCTGTCATTTGAAATGACTCTCTTGACCATTACATGCAAACCTATAAACTGGCAGCTAACTAGCTACACACCTATTAGCAGCTAACTAGCTGCATAACTGTCTAGCAGCTAACTAGTTGCATAACTGTCTAACTAGCAGCTAACTAGTTGCATACCTGTCTAACTAGCAGCCAACTAGCTGCATACCTTTCTACTAGCAGCTAACTAGCTGTATACCTATCTACTTGCAACAAACTAGCTGCATACCTATTAGCAGCTAACTAGCTGCATACCTGTCTATTAGCAACTAACTAGCTCTATACCTGTCCACTTACAGCTAACTGGCTGTCCATTTACTGTGAAGGGGAGAAGGATCCGATCTGTTAGCGGGCACTCCTATTTCCTGGTAAACACATTATTTTTCCAAAAGCAAATAGAAAACTAGAGAGGCTTTTTGCTCTTTCTGCTCTTGCCTTTTAAAAACTAACAACATGAGAAAAGCAGGGAAACAGAAATAGAAGAAATTTTGAATTAAAACATGGGCCTTGACTTTAAAGACTTGAGTGTCTGAAACTATGGGAGCTTAACCTCAAATATTTAAAATAGTCTAATTAAGTACTAGATGGATTCGGCATTCCTCTTCTACTGTATCTGAGCGTCGTGTAACAAAAAGCAAGGGAGTGGAAGACCTGAACGGAAAGCTCCGATTTCTCACTGACGAGCTTAATGGTTCATCCATTTGAATCTGGGTTGATGCACTGAGAAAGCACAGCATGAACTGTGGTGGCTGAAAGCAGACAGCAGGGGCCCCTGTTCAGACTCCCACTTCAAGTGGACTCCATCACAACCAAGGTCCTGAGAACTGGAGAAGACGAGGGTGCCGAGATTTATTTTCTCCGATGCCGCTTGCAGACACTATTAATCTCACATAGCAGAGTCTCCTCCTGAGCAAAAACGTGACCTCAGAGGCCTCTCCACCAGTGTCCCGGCAGCCAGCACCCATCAATCAGAGATGCCGTGCAGAAAGACAGTCGCTGCTGTCAACAGAGAATTTCCACCAGACAACTTGGAAAGGAGAGTTGGCAGCTGACAGAGCTGAGGGCTATTCCATGTGCTTCACTGTCGTATTCAAAACATGACGATCTCAGCTCAAAAAGCAAATTGTTTAGCCCAGCAATCATAAGCTATTTTAACATATAACTTATTTTTTCTACTTTTTCATAGGTTATATAATATTTCGTGTTATAAAATATCAAAGGTATAAGTAGGTTCCTAACTATGACATGCATTTTACCTGCTTACATTTTTATGCTATCCTTTTATTCACTTATTTTAAATGTGTCATTTTGGTTAATGGAGTGTTGAATATTGATGCAATTTCCTTAGCTATATATTTAAAGAAATGTTAATGCCCATCTCCCCCTAGTCTCAGATAGCTATGGAGATATAAAACTTGAGGGTAGATCGAAAGATAGTTTCTCCTTTACATGTAAATTTCCCACCTACGTGAGTCTCTACATAAAGCAAATAAATTATCAGCACACTGTGAGAAGTCGAGAAGCTCACCTAAACTTGGTTTCTGAAGTTACAGCCTGAGAGACATTGACGTCTCAAGGTAGGATGACATCAAGAGCATGTGTCATTTAAATGCAGCTACTGCTGTTCCCATTTGAGCTGAATTTCACGTGGGACTGACAAAAAGTCCTCGCTTTATCATGGAGTGCAGAATCATGATGTCCTAGTCATAACTTAGGAATACACAATTTCTAATTTCTTTTTTTTGAGATGGAGTCTCGCTCTGTGGTCCAGGCTGGAGTGCAGTGGCATGATCTTCGCTCACTGCAAGCTCCACCTCCCGGGTTCACGCCATTCTCCTGCCTCAGCCTCCAGAGAAGCTGGGACTACAGGCGCCCACCACCATGCTCAGAGAATTTTTTTTGTAATTTTAGTAGAAACAGAGTTTCACCGTGTTAGCCAGGATGGTCTCGATCTCCTGACCTCGTGATCTGCCCGCCTCGGCCTCCAGAGTTAGGTCGTGGCTTTCGGTCTGGGTTTTGATCTTTTGTCCACTGCAAATTGGCAGCCTAATACAGAGCCCTGGCTTTCTCCTCGACAGAGTGGAGAATAATAATATGGACCTGACAGTATTTTGTGCAGATGAAAGGGAAGTAAAGAGCTTAGTGCGTCTCCACACACATTCTGAGCGTTCGACATTGTTGATTTTTGTGGTCCTAGTTACATCTGCTTGACATTAACTGCTGCTGTAACTGAAAAGACAAAAAGAGTTCATAGTGAGTCTCCATAAAAGAGCATACCATTTTCAGTACTTTCTCTTATACACATCCAAGAGGCTTGTATATATGTATACATTTCAGAAATATTAAAAAAGTAAACATATGACAATCCAAAAATGCAATCAGTAAACTATAGGGTTGCTATTTCTCATTGCATTTATTCCTCATAACACTCCTGTAAATATTAACTCCATTTTTATCATAAAGTGTCAGTTTTTAATTCAGGGACTAAATATACTTTTGCAGATGTGCACCTGGTATATAAAGTCACTCACTAACCTTTTGATATAATGCTTCCTTCAAAATCGACATACTTCATACAACAGTAAAAGTTTTTCAGAATTATTAGCAGCTTCTGCTACTTTCTAGAAGGATCTGGCTTGTGCAGTAGGAACTTATCAGGTGACGTGCCAATGGGGAGCGGCTGCTGCTATTCCCACTTGCTCTGGGTTATTCCAGCTGGGAGTATAGAGGTAAAGAAACTAAATTGAAACTCTTTAATATCCATGAATAACTTGCCCACATGATTTCAATATAATTTATAAAAGTTGTTTGACTATTTCCTCCGTACTAACCAGAAAATGTTAGTGTCTGATACATTCTATATATTGATGGAAAAAAGGAGGGTGGAAGCCACATAGTCTGCATGAGGGGCCTCAGAGCGCTGCGTTTCCATGAGTCTCAACTGCTCCCTTATAGAAGGCCCAAGAGATGATCACTCCTCAAGAAAAATTTTCAAAGGTCAAACAAATATAAGAACTTTTTCATCTAAATAAGAAAAATAATGCATTTTATTTTTTGCAAACAATCGAAGCATATTAGATGGATTTCCTGT
Source organism: Piliocolobus tephrosceles (assembly GCF_002776525.5). Taxonomy (NCBI): domain Eukaryota; kingdom Metazoa; phylum Chordata; class Mammalia; order Primates; family Cercopithecidae; genus Piliocolobus; species Piliocolobus tephrosceles. The sequence continues at coordinate 128,817,882 of NC_045442.1, read as the reverse complement.
GTGATTAACAGAACACTCTCAGATATGCACAGCTTGGGGATGAGTTAGAAAGGCGGACAGACAGATATCATTTCCTGTGATAGCGCTGGGTACATATTTTAGCATAATATAAAATTGCTAATGTGAACATGTCAAATATCAATTCACAAATCTCACACAAATGAATAAAAATGTGAGGTTTTTATTTAAAAAGGTTTAACTCTTGTGAAAAACAAAGATAATGACTTTTTAAATGTCTAATGAACACTGATCTATTATCCCAGGGGTTTACCAGGAAAACAACATTTTGTAAAAGAACATTCTTGTTTTAAATCCCCATTACACCTCCTAAATCTCCTTGGATACTTTTTTCTACTGACTATTATCTCCCGTTGATGAGGTTGGGCAATCCATAAACACTCTGAATGAGCCTAAACTGCAGGTTGAAAAGTGTCCTTTGTAATTTTTGTGCCTGGTTAGATCACACCCAATTTTGGCTACTTACCACTTGTAAAGGAAATCTATCAAACCCGTTGAAACATTTATAATGACATTTTAACTCCCTTCCACTGAAAATGCATTGAAAAGTATTCCGTAAGTGCAGTATTTAGAAGGAAGCTATTATTTGGAAGAGGAGGCAAATGTCTGAACCTGCTGTTTTAAAATTGCCTTCCAAATTCAAGGAAACGTTTTACAAAAGAGGATCATAACGCAGTCTGAGCCCGGCCCCAGGTACGCGAACGCCATATTCCCTGTTGCAGCGTCTATTGACCCTCAGACGCCTGATAAAACGGAAGACAGATTGCCCTGGTCCTCTATGTGTTTTAAGTATCAAGCTGATCCATAACTTTCACAAGAACCAGAAATCATTTATTGTCAGTGCTGTCCAGAATATATCCTGACGGTTCAGTGGGAGTTTCACTGCCATTTATTTTCAAATCAATACTCAATTACGAAGAGGAAGATTCACTCCCTTGCCCATTTTCAAGATGAAATTATGGACTGGAGCCATAACACTTAGTCAAGGCAAACCACCGTCTATTAACTTAAGATGGTACCGGGAACCAGCCAGATACTTTATTAAAGTTCACTCCTCTCGCTCACTCTTTTTGGCTTTTAATTAATCATTGTGAAAAAGGCCTTTCACATTGTGACTGATGACCAGAGAAAACAATTTTCTCCTAACTGCCTTTTAATTTCAACTCTGGGAGAGCGCATTGACCGAATCTCACAACAACCCATCAATGCTCGTTTCTAATGTGTTTTCTCTTTTGTTATTGAGAAGAATGGAGGGCGATGAAGCCCCATGCTCCTCTTCATAAGTCAAGTAATTGATTCAGTAAATGCCGCACATTTGCTACTGGATAAAATGTGCTGTCAATGAGGATACTAGGTACTATATAAATTACTCCATTAAGCAGAAATAAAGCTATTTATGGTTTTTAGAGCAAAATGCAAGTAATACTAAAAAGAGAATAGAAGAGAGAGATTACATTCATTTCCCCTTTCTGTATGCCACCTCTTGCCTCAGCTCCATCAGTTACTTGGATAGTAATTAAAATAATAAAAAAATTGAAAGTGGAATGATAACAATAAAAGCTATTCCTCATGGGAGCAAATCTGAACCACCAGATTGCTACTGTGTACTTCAACTTTTTAAACTTTGTATGCTAAATAGTTGTCACTGAGTTTTAGATTGGTGGGTAAATACACACCCAGTAAAACCTTTCAAATGTATTTATTTGATAGAAACCTTTGAACATAAGTGCTAGTATGCACTTCAAAAGATATTAAAATCCAAGCAATTAAAACTATCTGCTGTTTCACAGAATAGCATATTTCTAGCAATCAAAATTGAGTACAACCAATCATGGCATAGCAAAGTCCTAAAGTGTTATGGAGATGACAGCATTTGGGTGAAATTGCAAATACGGCCAAAGAATACACTTAGAAATTCTTTCAAGAGAACAGGTTTCATGTTTGATAGTCTCTGACACTGCCTGTTTGAATCAGAGCTATTTTCCAAGACATTCTCCTGGCTTCGTGCAATTGTTACTTGCATCAGATCAGAATCGTTCAAAGTCACTGATTTCCTTCCAGGAAAATTATTAGGTATGATTGGAAGAGATTTACTTATTTGAAATCCATACCTTCCCTGCCTTCAAAAAATCCTCCACTCTGAAATACAGTCTTGCATTTAAAAAACCTGAAATTAAAAGTTAAGAAAAATCAGAAATGAGAGAAGGAAAGTAAAAATTAACTGCACCTGGAATTTGTAATAAAATTATTTCTGCAGAATATTCCATTGGAGTCACGTTCCTAGCAATCAAGAGAAAAGGGAAATATAAATTGCTATACAGCTTTTTACTTAAAAAATACAAGTTCTTCTGATGGAAGTTTTCACCTGCAGTCTGCTATTTTAATATTACTTTCCCCTATGCAAAGAAAAATGCTTAATAAACTGTAGAAGTTTCATAAATAGTGATAGACTAAAGACTAAAACATTGCCAGATACACAAATACAACTAAAATGAGTAAATATACAGGAGAAAAGGGAGAACAATAGATAAAATGACACTTTAGTAGAAGACATCCTTCAATGGCTGGATCCTACATTCATGAGATGTGATATAGCCTAGTGCAGTCACATGGCTCTGTAGGAGTCCTGACTCTGGGAAATAACCATGACCACCTCAGTGGTGGAAGGGTCCCTCCAGCTTTCTTTAGTAGCAATCTTGTTAACCACATGCTTGCCCCGACAACCTTATCACTTGACAAGAGCAAGCGGCGGTGTTTGCACTTTTACTAGCTCTTACCCTCTCTTACTATCAACCACCCACTATGCACGGAGTATGTTTCTGTCTCTGTTTCTGAGCTCAGTGCTGCTTCATGCTAGATAATTTGTTTCCCGAGTTACCCTTGCCACGAGATGAAACAAAGTCACACAAACAATACTTAGCAATATTCCTCGGGTTCTCATTCCCAGCCATGGATCCATTTCCAGCCAGATCCCTCTCGTTTAGTGTGGAGCCACTGGGTGGTGTTTTGCACGCGTGCGCGCGCGCGCACACACACGTTCCAGAAGGCCCTCAAGTTGGCTTGGCGGAGTGGGGCTCTGACTACCGTGGCTCCACTTCTCAAAGCCACGTGAAGGTAGAGACAGCAACAGCATCCACACACTGCCCATAAGCTCTTATCAACCAGTAAAGCCACCGAGGTTGACAAGATGTCAAGACACTGTGACCGAAGGGAGCTGAAGCTACCCAACCAAAAATCCCCCCGCTGACCTGCGTGCAGAGCACACCAATTCTACAAGCCCTGAGTCCCAAAGAAATGCTGAGTTTTGATCCCGAAGTCACACGGATTGTTCTTTCCAGTGTCTGAACTGCTGCCGTTTAGCCTCGGAGAGAACTCACAGGATTACCTTGGAAGGGAACTTGGGAGACCCTGCACTAATAATAACCTTCTCCCCTGCTTATGAGAGTGTCATAGTAGACCCTGGGTATATGCAACTTACTTCCCCTAAAACGGCCCTTTATTAGAAGACACATCCTGCAGAGAGGCTGTGGAGAGCTACCGAGTCTCCAGACACATCCGAACCCGGAATCGACTGCCACTTCTGTGTGGGCTGGGGCATTTTATTCTAGAATAATGATGTTTCCACATGGCAGATAAAATGGCCCAAACTGTAGCTAAAGTGCTAAAAGTGGAAGGATGGCAGCATTTTTAGCAGTATCTTCTAATATTCACCAGTCTTTTACTTATAAAATATAAAATGGAGGCTTAGGAAGATTAAATAATCTTCATAAGATCACATGATTAATGAAAGGCAGATCCAAGACAGAAATCTCCTTGGTCTCTCCAGCCTATGATGCCACCTGACCGTTTCAAATTATGCTTTTTCATTGAATACACAGATATTACAAGTTGCTCTTCATGATGTCCAGGGACTAGAAAAATGTGCAGACGTATATGACACATGTACGGTTCAACTCATTTATATTTTAAACAAAAATAATATCATCCCATTTAATAGCAATCACTATCACAAGTTCTACATTGAATAAATTCTTCATCTGAAAGCATCTAAGTAATAAGTGAATTTCAGGCGTCATCTGTCCACTTCTACATCATCTTCCTCAGAGAAATGGTGAATATAAAGAAAAATTCCAGTTTGAGGCCATCTTAGGGTGGTGGAGGCAAATCTAGTCTTGCATGTATAGAAAATGGTCTCACTGACTAAAAATTATCACACAAGTTAATTATCCTTTAAATCCATACAGAAATGCACACTGAGTTATTATATGATGTTTTGCTCAAGGATATTCACTTGCAAAAAGTCATCTCCTACTGGGGTCAAATTCAGGCAAAGAAAAATTTAATTAAGAGATTACCTCTGAGTATCTTTGGAGGGAAAGTATCACAAACTTTCTAGGAATGGGAACCAGCTACAGAGAAAGAGAAAGGAATATGTGTGTGTGCATACATATATATATATATATATATACATACACACACATATGCATATATGTAAGTATATGCATTTATATATGCATATATATATGCAAGTTCCTCTCATCAGATGAGATGTCATCATAAAAGTTTAATTTTTTAAAAGACAGGTTGATGCTTTCTGATCAGAGAGGTATTGCTATCAAAGTCATAACCAGTGATTGAACATCATTGATTGTCTACCTGTAAATAGGCACTTACGTAGCCTACAGAGTGGGCTCTATGTAGATGCTAGGAATAGCAGAAGAGACTCCAGCAAAGGGGCAGTTGAGAAATAGTGCAAAATACTCCTGAAGGTTCCCCCACTCTGACTCACACGCTCCAAAGTGGCTGCCTAGGTCCTCCTGCTTGGCACCTGTAGGACCTTGTATGCCCTGGCTCTTCTAGGGCTCAGTTCCTGGGTCCTCCCACTCCCCCAGCCTCAGGGCTTATGCAGGGCACCATTCTCTTAGCAAGGATGGTTTTCCCTGCAGCTCATTCTCTTGCCTCTCACAAGTTTTTATTTAAAGCTCACATTTTCACAGAGCCCTCCTCTGACCACTTGTGTAAAATTTCACTTTCACCTGTACCCTCTCCAGACTTCCAACCAGCATTATGTTTCTCAATGTACACATTATTTTTTGGAAAACTAAATAATTTTCTTTTTAAATAACTATCTCTCCCCCATAACAAGATATTTTTAATAGAATTTTTCCTCTTGCTATTTACCTAACACCAAGAATAGGGCCTGGAATATAGCAGATACTCAATAAATAATGATTGAATACATACATATTATTTTAGAGACACATACATACATATTTTAGAGATATATACACATCCCCAGAGATAAACTTTACTAAGCATTACGCAATGTATTGATTTATTTGAGTGTCAGTTATGCTAGACAGCATACCAGGTTCTGGGGACTTAAACAGAAAGAGAAGATCTCTCGCTCTCCTTAGGTAGTTTAACCACCTAACATCTGAGAAGGATATGTATTATATGTTCATGCAAAAATAAGTAAAATTTCAATTGTGCTGAGTTGGAAGGATGATGATATGGTTTAAATGTCCGCTCCAAAACTCATATTGGAATGTAATTGCCACTATGATGGTATTGAGAGGCGGGACCTTACAGAGGTGATTAAGTGAATGTCTAGTCTCTGGAATGAATACGTATTAGGAGAGGGTAGTCCAGCCCTCCTTTCCTTCTCTGCATTGCACCCTCACCATGTGATGCCACCTGCCATGAGAAGATGCAGTAAGAAGTCCCTCACCAGATACAGCCCCTTGATCTTGGACTTTCCAGCCCCGACAACCGTGAGCCAAATAAATCAATTTCCTTCTTAAATTACCCTGTCTGTGCTACTCTGTTACAGTAGCAGAAAACAGACTAAGATAGACACTTAGTGCATTGAGCACACATGGCTGGGTGAAGAGAGAATGATTCATGAGGATGGCCACAGAAGACTGGAACTGTGAGTCAGAGGATGAGAGGGGAAAGAGCCTGGTCTTGAGAGCAAACGTGCTCTGGCAAAAAGAGGGGCTAGGTGTGGAGTCTGAGAACAGGCCAGCGTTCTGAATAGCTGATAAGGAGGCTGCTTAGGTGGGAACAGAGGTGTGGGCAGCTATGGGACAATCTAAGGCTTTAGGTCCTACTTAGAATTTTGCAACCACCCCGCAGACAAGAAGCCATTAAAGTGTTTTATGGTGGCTCCTATCTGTAATTCCAACACTTTGGAAGACTGAAGTAGGAGGATCGCTTGAGCCCAGGAGTTTGAGACCAGCCTGGGAAACAAGGCAAAACCCCATCTGGACAAAAAACACAAAAATTAGCTTGGTATGGTCATGAGCACCTGCAGTTCCAGCTACTCAGGAGACTGATATGGGAGGACAGGCTGAGACAGGGAGGTCGAGGCTCCAGTGAGCCTATATCACACCACTACACTCAAGCCTGGGCTGCAGAGCAAACCTCTGTCTCAAAAAAAAAAAAAAAAAAGTATTTTATGGATGGGAGACAATAGGCAAAGAGCAGATTACACGATTGGATTTGCATTTTACAATTATCCTTGTGGATTTCCATGGGGGAATAGGCAGGAGAGCCATAGACCATGTGAAGATCCCAGCCAGGAGGCTCTTATGGCAGCAGCAGGGAGCAACAGTGACTGTGTGAAGATGAGGGAAGTGAAGAGAGTTGAGTGTCTATGTGAGTCAGTGGGAAGGGATCAGTGATTCAGGGAGGAGACACCAAAGATGATGCATGTTTCTGGGAGTTCACTGAGAAGAGTAACCTGGGTGGAGCTCTAGAATAGGGTGGAACTCACAGGGTGAGTTCCTTCAGAAGGAGAGTAAAAAACTAGAGTGGAGGCAGAGTGGATAAGATAAGAAGGTGAACAGTAAGCGTGGGCAAGTGTGCACGCCTTGTAAGTGTGATGCTTTGCATGTCCATTTTATATAAAATAGGAAGTAAGATCATCTGTAAAAAGTGAAGCAGGAAAAGATATGAAGGGAATGCAGGTGGTTTGAAATATTTCACCAGTTTCTGTGGAGATGGTGAGCAAACAGGGCATAGAGACACACTCGTTGATTCTGCATTTATGAACATGGAAATGAAGCCCACTGCTTCTGCCACAGGACACTGAAGGCAAATGATTAAGTAGCTGTTATGGACTGAATGTTTGTGTCCTCCCAAAATCCGTGTTAAAATCCTAACCTCCAATGGAAGGGTATCAGCAGATGCAGTCTTTGGGAGGTAGTTAAATCATGAGGTTGGAGCCCATAAGATGGATTAGCACACTTCTAAGAAGAGATAAAAAGATGGGCTGTTCCTCTTTCTCTCTCCACTGTGTGAGGACACAGCAAGAAGACGCCTATGCTTCACTCCAGATCTCCAGGTCGAGTGCCCTCCCCAGACACCGGAACTGCCTGCAACTTGAACTTGGATTTTCCAGCCTCTAGAACTATGAGAAATAACTGTTTGTTGTGTAAGCCACCCAGTTTATGGTAATTTTTTATATAAGCTCAGACTAAGAGTGTAGTAAACATCTTTTCTGGTATAATATTATACTAATTTGCTTGAAAAACAGAAAATAGGGCAGGTAGACTAGAATCCCCAACTGTGAAGTATCCACTTGCAGTGGCTTCTTTGACGAACAGAGCTCATGGTAAGTCCCCTCAAACTGCAGGATCCATGTGGAAGTTGAGCATATTCAAACTGTAAATTATCATACTGTTATTTCTATCATGTTGCCATGACCATCCTTAGAAAACATCTGAAATAACGTGTCTAAGAATAATTTGGTTATGCAGTCTGATTTGTCAAGCATAAAAGGTGAATTCTTCATCTAAAAATGTGTATTAAGAAATTAAATATATATAAAATATGGTTTAAAAAACTTGAATATCTGGTCTGTTTTCCACAGTTACAAAATTCGCTAGCTGCCATTACTTCAGTAAGCTTTATAATTGCTGCTTATTCAGAAAGAAAAATTATCATGTAAAATTATATTTTTAAATTATATTCACTTGAACGAGTGAGATGAAGTAGATACTTTACATGATATTTCAAGGCTTTTTTGAAAATTATTAGTACTCAGGGTACTGATTACAGTCTCCTACGCATAAAAGACCTCAGTATGTGCAGTCTGGATTCAGTCTTCCCAGATTCACTATTCCACCAGGCATCCTCATCCACTTTGCTGCCGATTTCAATCAAAAGTTGTTAAAAGTATTTTTAAACTTTAGTTCTTAACGTTAACCAATGACTATATATCTTTCTTAATTTTTAAAAGCATGTATGCTAAAACACGCCCCTGTCATTCATCATTCACATCTACTATTCCAAAGGACAGGTTGGAGATGCTGAGAGAACCAAGAATAGGTTTAAAGGAATCTCTGGTTTATACACTTGGGCAGCTCAATACTAGTTCAATACACAGAGCTCTAATTCTTTTATTCTGTCTATAATTCTTTCAACAAACATATGGCAAACAAAAGAGAAAATAGAAGTATTCATTAGGCAACCAGGCAACAGCCATGTGTTGATACTAAGTTGAAAACAATTGCTTTTGAGATTTAACCATGTTGTCCACCCTATGGATGGGCACTGCTTTACTGCATGACCATTCCACAGGAGGTACAGCAATTGTCCTGTTGAAGTACTCTTTCTAGATTTTTACTATCCTGAACAAAGCTGATGTGGACATTATGGTAGCATTATTTTGGTAGAGATACATTTTTGTTTAACAAAATAAGTATGTAAATGTGATGTCAGTGAGAATGCAGAGTAAGGACATCAAAGAGCCTCTCCTCAACAAAAGCAATGAGAACATCATCAAAATCAACTGTTTTAGAACTTTCAAGATTCACCGTAGATTTTAGTCTGTGGAGTATTGATTCAAAAACAAAAGCAAAGTAGCAGAATGTCAGTAAGAACAGTGAGAGTTGTGGCATTTTAATTTTTTCTTAAACCATCCTCCTCTCCCCCAGCTTTGCAGTAGCCTTGAAAACCAACAGCTTCACCATCCACATAAAACACAGCAGGCTAGTGGCCCCTGGAGAAAGCATAATGTGTTTGTCACTTTCCATCCAATTTTCAGGAAGTTGTTTGAATTTGACTTGTTCTCACAGTTTCTTGAAAACCCCTTGATAAGGTTTGGCTGTGTCCCCACCCAAATCTCATCTTGAACTGTAGTTCTCATAATCCCCACAAGTCGTGGGAAGGAGCCAGTGGGAAGTAATGGAATCGTGGAGGAGTTGCCTCCATGCTGTTCTTATGATAGTAAGTTCTCAACAAGATCTGGTGGTTTTATCAGGGACTTTTCTCCTTTTGCTCAGCACTCCTCCTTTCTGCCACCCTAGTGAAAAATGACATGTTTTCTTCCCCTTCTGCCATGATTGTAAGTTTCTTGAGGCCTCCTAGCCCTGCAGAACTGTGAGTCAATTAAACCTCTTTTATTTATAAACTCCCCAGTCTCAGCCCGGTCTTTATAGCGGAGTGAGAATGGACTGATACACCCCTGTTTGCAGGACTTACCTTTATTTGACCTGACGCAGACCTTACTCAGTGCACATAGATATGGGATGTTTGTTGGACATTTGTAGCAACTGTGAACGTAGCCTCTTCTTGAGGTGTTAGTAGCTATTGGGAAAACAGAAAACAAACTGACCAAAAAGCTTAAAAGGAAAAGCTGTAGAGTGAGAGGTTCACAGGCAGGTTTCAAACGTTCCAACACATTTCTGAGAATCTAGAAGTCCACATGCAAAGACCTGTGGAAGGCCTACACTCTCAGCTCTGGTTGAATTTAAGGATCTGTGCAAGCAGAAAGTAAAGGCAAAGGCAGAGTCAAAACCACACATGTGAGTCCTGAGGGGGTGATGAGACACACTCAGTCGGAGAATCCTGGGATTCTTGGAAATTTAAGGAAACCTTTATGAAATCATGGACTTCTCACCAAGCCAACTGAGCAGAGACGTTACTAACAACAGACAACAAAGAGACCAGATGCTCCCTAGTTGGCTGAGGATAGTCACTGAGCAAACAGCAACAATACACCCTACGAGGGAAGTTGTTTCTGGAGTCGCCGCACTCCATTATTTAACATGTATGTTTATAACAGCAGCAATAACAAGTGATGATGCATGTGAACAAAAAGCAAGACAGTACAGCTCACACACCGGGAAAGAAGCAGTCAGTTGAAATTCTCCATGAGAACCCCCAGAGAGAGTAGACTCACTAAACAAATAATTTAAATGAGCTGTTTTAAATACGCTTAGAGAACTAAATGAAACCACATTTAAATAACTATAGAAAAGTATATGAATAATCTCACCAAACAGAGAACATCAGCAAAGACATAGAAGTCACACAAAAAGAATCAGATAGAAATGTTGGAGACAGTACATGAAACAAACAATTGTCGAGAGGAGCTCAACAGAAAATTTGAGGTTACAAAAATATTAGTGAACTTCAGCCAGGCACAGTGGCGCATGCCTGTAATCCCGGCACTTTGGGAGGCCGGGGCAGGTGGATCACCTGAGGTCAGGAGTTTGAGACCAGCCTGACCAACATGGTGAAACCGTGTCTCTACTAAAAATGCAAAAATTAGCTGGGCATGGTGGTGCATGCCAGTAATCCCAGCTATTTGGGAGCCTGAGGCAGGAGAATCACCTGAACTTGGGAGGCAGAGTTTGCAGTCAGCTGAGATCATGCCATTGCACTCCAGGCTGGACAACAAGAGTGAAACTCTGTCTTGGAAAAAAAATTAATGAACTTCAGACAAGTTGATTGAGATTATTCAGTCTGAAGAACAGAAAGAAAAAATAATAAAGAAAAATAAGCAGAGCTTCAGCCACCTGTGAAACTCCATCAAATGAAACCACTTATGAATAATGAGAGTTCCAGAATGAGAGGAAAAAAGAGGAGGATAAATAAATACTTGAAGAAACAGTAGCCACAAACCCCAAATTTGATTAGAAAAAAAAAATGATCTACATGTACAAGTAGCTCAACAATTCTGAGTAAGATAAACTCAGTGTGATCCCCCCCTAAACACACACCATAGTGAAATAGTTGAAAGCCAAGCATAAGACATAATCTAGAAGGAACAAAAAGAGAAGTGAATCATTACATACAAAGGAACCTCAATAAAGTTAATAGCTTATTTTTCATTGGAAATTATGACAGTTAGAAGGTGGTGGGATGACATATGCAAGGTGCTAAAAGAAAAAGACTGCTAAACAAAAATTTTATCTAGAAAAATGTTTCTCCATTAAGGAAAAGAAATTAAGACATTCCCAAACAATAACAATAAGGAAGGAAAGGACATTCAGCAATAACTCAAATTTACATGAATAAATAAAAAGCACTGGTAAAGTAACAACATAGGTTAGTATCAAAGACTGTAAAAATGCAGATTTGTTTGTAGCTATTTTTTTCTATCTTGTTTAAAAAGAAACAGATGTAAAAATAATAATTATGCATCTGTGTTGTTGGACACTTAATGTATAGCAATGTGATTTGCATGACAATAATAGAAAAATAAGGGGAGAATGGAATGGAGCTGTATAGAAGCAAAGGTTTTGTTTACTACTGAAATTAAATAAAAATCAAATAGTTAAGAATATTAGAAATCAAGATGTTAATTGTAATGTTCAGGGAAACTACTAGAATAATTTTTTAAAAAGCGAAAAAAAGAAAAACCATAAGAGAATTAAAATGTTATACCAAAAAAAAGTGTTTAACACAAAATAAGGCAAGAATAAAGGAATAAGGTTAAAAAAGGCATAAGACATAAAGGCAACAGAAAGATGGCAGGTGTTCATTTTACCTTTTGCCAAGAATCAAGAATGTGGTTCCTCTAAACTTTTGCCAACATTTTTATTTTAACCACTTGAATTTTTATCCATTTGTCTTTAAATTTTAGCCGTACTTACGGACATGTAATTGTGCCAGTTTTTATTTTCTTAACGATACATGATGTTGAGCCTTCCTTTTATGAAGTCACTACTCATTGCTCATTGGTACTTCTTAATTTGTGGAGAGTCTGTTCAGTGTTTGCCCATTCTTTTCATAGATTATTGGTCTTTTTTATTTTTGAGTTGTAGGATTTTTAAAACTTTCTAGATAAAAGTGTTTTGTCACATGTTCACAGTTCAAATAGCTTTTCCCCATGTATAGTTGGCCTGTTCTTTTTTGTAACAGTAATATATAAATTTATTTATAACAGTAATATATATATATGCGCACACACACATATCTACGTACAAAGGGGACATATATCTATGGACCAAACTGTACAAATCACTGGCTATCCCAGAATATTCATATCTAAAGTTTTACCCAGATAGCCCAGCTGTGGCTAAAATGAGTTGAGATTTTAAAGTATACCCTTGGAGACTAGTAAATCCAGTCTACTAAAATAAAAGAAAAAGTAATAGTCATCAAATCGTAAGAGCAATCTAACAGTTTTATAATGCATTATTAATACCTAGGATATAATGCAATATTTCCGGACAATTTTTAGTAACTAAAATTGTTAGCCTTAAGGACAAACAGTAAAATATTGTGCATACTCAAGCCCATTGATAAAGCAGAATCCAAAAATTACCCACTTATTTTTTTAAGTAAATACCTAAAAGCTTTTTTTCTGGTCGGTTACATTAGAAGTTTCTCTTTTTAAGTGTGATATAAAATGACAATATGTCATTTGATCAAGGGCATCACTGAGTCAATGAAACATGCACATTTGGAAACGATCGTTCCATCGACAGTTACTAGGAACATTACTACGTAGTTATAAGGTACCCTCTGAACAAGTACTACAGCATAAATCCAGAGAATGTAAATGAGAATCCTATCACAGATTATATTTCTAAGATATTTGCATTTGGGAAAAGTGGCTTAATCTACTCATGTAATACTTCCTTTTCCCATGAAAAAAGACGAACTTTTTCCCAAGATACAGCTCTAAGGTATCAGACATTTATACACCATTTTAAAGGACAAAAAATACACTAAAAATATTTTTCAGAATCGGGTAATAAGATGCTAGGTTTTAAAACAGGTATTTTATAATTTTCTCCCTATTATTTCAATTGTATTGTATCTAATAATTAAACAGAACAAAACAAAATAAAATGATGTAAGATTCAAACTCCCTAAATCTAAAGCATAGGTGTTAGTGTCAAAATAAATATCCCTATTCAGTCAAATCTTAGCAAGGAAAAATGATCTCCGGCTCTAGAAGGTGATACGTAAAATATTGTTAATGCTATTAAATGACAAGAAACACCTTTTAAATGATGTGAATTAAATATGAATATTCCGTTAAACTTTTGTAACTAAATGTAGTGACGATAAATTAATTTTCCCTCATTCGCTGGGAAATTGTGTGACAATCAGGCACCTTTGTTTCTTAATAACCATTGCATCAGCAATCTCTAATTGTGTATAGAACTACTGAAAATATCCAAAAGAATTATAAAACACCTTTTTCAGTACCTTGTTTCTCTTCTCTTCATTTCTGTGATTTGAAATCATAATACCTCAAAATAAAATGAACTAAAGAGAGTATTTTACTCATTTGATGAATGAAACTGCAGTATTCATTTCCAACTAAAGCAGCCTGAGCATGAAGACACAGGTCCAGCGGATAATTTAAAGCAAGATTAACCAGGAGAAAAAACAAAAGGCATAATGATACCTGATTTGTGTTACTTCTTCCTGACTCATTCTTTACAGGTAAGCATAAATTTCGTGCATAGACAGAAAGCTACTTCTTTTAAAAACAAAATTCCGCCGGGCGCGGTGGCTCAAGCCTGTAATCCCAGCACTTT
>NC_045442.1:128779318-128803974 GCF_002776525.5 Piliocolobus tephrosceles | reverse complement strand
AAAAAAAAAAAAAAAAAAAAAAAAAAAAAAAAAAAAAAAGAGAGAGAGAGAGAGAGAAAGAAAACAAAATTCCTAATCAAAGCCAGAGGAATGGCAAGAAAATGTTCTGGCGCTATTCTACTCTATGGCAAAAGTCTAACTTTTTCACAGCTGCCACAAAAAAATTTTATATCCCAGGGAGATTTTAACATAATGTGTTGCATTTGGGTTATCTTAGCAGGACAAAGATTATGGCTCGCTTTTATGCTTATTGACAGCTATCCTACTCGATTTTAGTTTTAGTTATATCTTGACTCCTGCTATTTGCTTTTATAAGGTCCACAGCATCCTAAATGTTTAAACACTTTATATTTTTAAAGAAAAATTCAAGAAGAAGCAAACTATATATCAATAAGGGAAAACAAGACATAAATTTAGCAGTGGAGTTAAGAAAAAAGAGAAAATGGTCTGTTTGACCAGCAGCTTCTTTTAACTGGTCCTTTCCACCGTGGCATCATCACTATTTGATTTGTAGGAACTGTAGATTCCATTACTAGCATGTTCCTTAATATTTTTGTCATGATATTTTAAAGTCAAACGTATTTTTTCCTTTGTTTTTTTATTGAACCCATATATAACATATAAAGTATAAATTAAACCAAAAAGAGAGTATCAGAATATTAATTTTCAAGATAAATGAGTTATCTCTATAATTTTTCACTCTATAAAACCAGACTGTACTAGATTACTAACAAATACAAATAAATAGAACCATCAACTGATTTTGCTTCAAGAATGAAGTGAAATTCATTAACCATTTCACTCTAATTCCTTCTGATACGTAACTTGAAATTTAGTAAAAGATAAGATGAAAGGGACAATAAGATGTTATTAAGAGCAAGAATGTCCCTCTCAAAACTAGCATCTTTTCCCTATTGGTGGGGAAGCAAAGAAGAGTGTGACTGAAGAGGTTAGGAGCTGTTTTCCCCTCCTGCTCTGTTTCCCTTCTTCCTCTTGCCTTCCCTCCCTCCCCTCTCTTTCCTTAAGGTTTCTCTGAGCCACAGGCAGCAGCATTCAGACTCCTTATTCTGGCATTATTATGTGTATGGTCCCAGATTTTCATTTCCATCAACCTAGGAGGAAAACACTATTTTTTGTACCTTTACAGGCAAACAGACTGGGGTGGAGAGTTATGAAGCCATCGGCAATAGGTCCCGCAGCTGTCAGGTGACAGAGTGGAACTTGGGCTCAGATGGTGGCTCTGGTGTCTAGACGTTTTGTTTTTTAAGATATGGAGTTGCCTAGTCTCAAATGTGGCTTAAGAAATCCTCCCACTTGGCGTCCCAAGTAGCTGGCACTACAGACACGCAGTTCCTGGCTAAGACTCCAAAACCTATGTTGAGTCTCTCCCAGTGGCTTCGTGCTCATCAGACTGCACAGCCATCGCAGAAGACAGCGGGTGGTCGCCCCTGGTTTAGAAAACCTTCACTTGAGAGGGACTGTTTCTAAATGTCAGGTAGGAGCCAGAGTCTGAGAGAAGCATCTCAGGAGGACCACCAAGTCAAGAAGAAGAGAGCAGAAAAAGAGAGAAGTTTCAAAAACTTGGGGCGATGAGAAGATGTGGGGATTGATCTCAGAGAAGAGCTGCTGGAATTGAGAGACATGTCATTGTTACCATTTAGAAGGAGATATTGAGTCTTGACAGTGTTCAAACAATTTAGTGAGAACAAGGAAGAAAGTGTCTTGCAAAAGTAGAGAGAGCCTGTGTATCTTTTCCTTCTCCTGACCTTGTCAGTTTCACTCACTGGCCCTCTCTGGCAGTTAGAGCGGCTTGAGCCGCACTTGGGTTGCAGTTAGAATTCACCTTGCAGGAGGCTGGCAAATATTTTGGTGGATGGAAACTGAGAAAAAAACTCATCAGTCTTCATTTCTGATGCTAAACTGATGTTTTAATGTCTTTAAAACAAAAGAAATGAAAGAAAACAAAAATTGCAGTGTTTGTAAAATTGTTTTTAATTCTCAAATGTAGTCTTAGAAACCTTAAATGTGTGCAATTCTCATTCACTGTCAGCATCGTTCATATGGATTCAACATGTATGTATGTATGCATGTATTCATCCATCTGTCTGTAATCCATCCATCCATCTGCTTATTCAGCCATTCATCCGTCTATCTGTCTATCAGTGATCTATCATCTCTTTATCCATCCACCCATCTGTCATCCTTTGATCTGTCCATAGGTCTATCTACTTCTCTTTTATCTATTATCTACATATATATCCATCCATCCATCCATCCATGCATCTGTTCATCTATGTATCTGGTGGTCTGTCGATCATCCATCTGTTCATGTATGTATCTGCTCATTTATTATCTATCTATCTATCTATCTATCTATCTATCTATCTATCTCTGTTCATCCATCCATGCATCCCTCTATCCATCCATCCATCTCTCTATCTAACCATCCAACCATCCATCCATCCATCCATCTGTCATCCTTTCGTCTGTCCATAGGTCTATCTACTTCTCTTTTATCTATCATTTACACATATATCCATCCATCCATCCATGCATCTGTTCATCTATGTATCTGGTGGTCTGTCCATCATCCATCTGTTCATCTATGAATCTGTTCATTTATTATCTATCTATCTATCTCTGTTGATCCATCCATGCATCCCTCTCTCCATCCATTCATCTCTCTATCTAACCATCCAACCATCCATCCATCCATCCATCCGCCCGTCCATCCATCCATCCATGCATCTGCTCATCTATCTGTCTGTCCCCCACGTCTATCCAGCCTACTCATCCATCTATCCATGCATATGTTCATCTATTTATCTCTCCATCCGCTATCTATGCATCCATTCATCTATTCATCTATCTTTCCATCTTTCAAATTCTCCTTTAAACCTATGTTAACCTTATTCATCCCTTATTAATTTGAGATTTGAACAAAACTTTTGAAATGCGTTCATTGTTTGTTTGCATGACAGCAATGACTTATAATTTTAGAAAATTATACTTTACCAGGGAAGAATTAATGTATCCCATGCCCCCTTCTCTCCTCATTCACCTCTGCAAAGGTGAGGGTGACACTCACCCACCCCCTTTTTGTGCTTGGTTCATAAACTCAAACCTTTCTGTTGCAGCCACTGGGTTTTTACTGGGCTTCAGACATACTCACTGGCCACAGTTGGCCATTCTTCCTAAGCTACACAGGGATGGGAGGGTTTCTGTGGGCCCAAACCCCAGTGCAGTCTTCCAGATGCTCTGGATATTCATCCATCCTCTGCTTCCCAGAAAGCAGGAAGGAGTCTGGGTTTTTCTAATCTGCTTTCCCTTAAGCTAAACCAAGACACGAGGCAAGAGGAGTCTCTATTCACTGACCTTGAAACTGCCAGGCCTTTCTACATGTCGGTGCAACAGTAATTGTGGAACTGCAGTTACTTTTGCCCCAATCTTCCTTACCACTCTCTCCCACACGGCTTCACGGCAAGGTGCTGTGATGCTGGAGCCCTTCTCCGACACCCAGGCATCACCTGAATTCACGTTACACCCCCGTGTCTCCCTCCTGCCTGCTGTCAGACTCCCAGTGCTTTGGGAGGGGACACACCTTCCTTCTTCTCGGAGTGTCCTCAGCTCAGTGGAGGACGGCTACATCTACACTCTGCGTTCTCTCTGGGTGTTACTGTTCATATTCTTAGTTAAGCTACTTTAAAATTGAAGACATAAAATTCCCTCTCAACGAAGCTCAGTCCTAGAAACCGAAAGTGCTTTGACTTACAAATGATTGCTCAGCATTAGTATTTTTTAATGTCTAATTAAAGCTCAAAAATCAAGAGGTTAATATTTATTAGGTTCCTCTGTGTTCTCTTTAACCGAAGGCAACGAAGTTTAGGTTTCTACTGTAGATGGAAGATAGAAGAGGATGCAGGATTTAAAATATATTTAAAAGTAAACGTATGTAGGGTGTGTTTCCAAAACACTATCCCACAAAAAATGCACAAGGTGGGAAACGCCCCATGCTCCCGCACCTGCTTCTGTGTCCACCGCCTCATTCACTTGTACTAAAAGGGGTAGAAACTCGCTTCTTCTCTGAGATAATAAGAGAGTGTCCTAGATCCAGCCACTTTCCTCCAACCTTCAAGGACTTTGTTCTGAGTGATTCTGTTTCCTGTACTGTTCTTCTCTTTATTAAATCAGTTCTATTCATACACTCATGCTTGAAAATATCTTTTTCCAAAACTTCCAAAACACAGAAGTACACACATCCCTGCTATCTCTCCCCTCCTCTAGGACACCGGCAGTTCTACTTTTCTAGGTAGATAAGCTAAGAGCCTTCACCTTGTCCCCTTCTTTCCCTAGTCTTCTGTATAGTCAGTCTATGAGGATATCTCATGGGATCACCTCTCACTTCTTCTTGTGCCACTTCCTTGCTCTGAGCCACCACCATCAACCCACCTGCTTCCTCAGCTCACCAGCTGGCTTCTGCCCCCTCTGTAGTCTCCTCTCAAAAGAGCAGTCAGAAGAATCCTGTAAAATCCTAGGCTTGATCCTGTCTGTGCAAACTTCCCAATGGGCTTCCATCCCACTCAAAGTACAGGCCAACCACCCCCACCAGGACCCACAGCACCCGCAGGTATCTGAGCCCCATCTCCTCTACGCAATCATCCACTACTGCTCTTGTCTCTGTTCTCAACACTCAGACACCATTTCCCTCCTGTTGCACTTCACTTTTGCCTCCTGTGCGCTGCACCAGTGAAAACTTCAGGCTTTCCACCAGGCCATAGCAGAGCTGACTCCTTTGGCGACGGCTGTCTGAACTCTAAAGTTGCCTAAATTACCTGCCACCCTATGGAACATGCCAACCTCACTCACCCAGCGTTCAGGTTCTGGCGTGCTTTCCCTGCCTGAGCCCTCATCCCTGCCACTTCCCGCTGCCTCACCCACCATCGGTGTCACTGGTTTCCCTTCCTTACCATTTACCTCTTCAGACAACGCAAGCTTAATGTGTTCAGGGAAAGCATATTTGAATCTCCTGAATTTAGAATATTTTGCTTATATTTTAGGACAAGGTCCCATATTCACTGAAATAATGTTCACATTATTGATAATTTTAATAAAGATAAAAAAGTCTTATCTAAATGAATAAATAAATAAGCTTCACTATAGCACTATAAAGTCAATCAAAAATAATGCTAGTTTGTCTTCTCTATGAAAGACATCATCTTCAATGAGATGTTAACTGGAAAATACATTTTTGACTCACATTTTAGATATACATGCCCTACATTATATGATATTTGTTAATATTTATTCTTAAGTCCACATTTTCTACAAATTAATTCTTTAGATTTTATTGTGATTGAAACATGTTTAAGTATATGTTTATATTTGTGCATTTAATTCACCATGCAGCTGTAATATGAAGACGAGAAAAATCAACTCTTGAAAAATCTCGTTTCAAGGTAACATACCTACCCAAGACAACAATGCTCAGGTCTAAAACAATTAAAGAGATTTATCCCAATGGCTGACAATGCAGCTTCAAGCTAACACTTAAGGAGCATGACAGCAACTGCGAAATCCCGGAATTTCTCCCTTCTCCTCTATGACACCTTGATAAGGCAATTATAGCATAATTACCTTAACAAGTGGCATTACAGGAAATTATTGTCATTCTCCTGTTAAAATAACACATAATCATCAGCAAGTGAATTCTAGAATCCCCAATCAGCATCTCATTACCTGCTGTCGGCTCTGAAATGAGCGCAATTGGTGGGCAAAATCTCACAAGTTATTTGAAGGGAAAAAACATGAAAGAGGACTGTTTTGAAAAATTGACAGGAATGCAACCAACTTAACCCCCAATGACCAAATCTGCAGTTAGTCATCAACATTTACTGGTAGTTAGAAACCTCTGCAAACCTGGCATCATCTTTGTTTTCCATAAACATGTTTGTTTCCCTTTTCTGCCATCTTGATTCTTTCCAAGACAGTGACATTCTTCTACAAAGCAGCAAATTGTGAAGCTATATCCCATAAATGACAACATTCTCAATCTCATGTCACTCCAGTAAAAACATTTATTTAAGCCATTCACTTCTTGATACAATAATTTACTTCCAAGTGCAGTTCTGTTTCAACAACAGCAGACACTGTTTGGAAATAAATCTGTATAAATCATTTCTTGTCCCTTAAGGTCTAGCTTTTCATCCAGGATCTTAAAGCAGTGTGATTGAAAGAAAGGCACAAAGTGCCACCACGAGAAGAGTCAATGTTTCTTTAAGGTCAACAAATATGGGATATTATGATGATGGCCGCACATAGCAGCAGACACCCACCGTGCTCTTGGAGGGAGGGTTAGCTGCATGGGTCCTCCACGTTTCCCAAGAAGAACAGTCTTTTTGACAATATTGGGATTTTATATTTTTTTATTTTCATTGGTTTTTGGGAAATAGGTGGTATTTGTTTACATAAGTAAATTATTTAGTGGTGATTTGTAAAATTTTGGTGCACTCATCTCCTGAGCAACATACACTGAATCCAATCTGTAGTCTTTTATTCCTCACGCCCTTCCCATCCTTTCCTCCTGAGTTCCCAAAGTCCGTTGTGTCATTCTTATGCTTTTGCATCCTCATAGCTTACCTTCGACTTATGAGTGAGAACATGCAAAGTTTGGTTTTCCATTCCTGAGTTACTTCACTTAGAATAGTAGTCTCCAGTCTTATCTAGGTTACTGCAAATGCCATTAAGCCATTCCTTTGTATGGGTGAGTAGTATTCCATCATATGTATCACAGTTTCTTTATCCACTCATTGATTGATGGGCATTTGGGTTGGTTCCACATTTTTGCAATTGCAAATTGTGCCGCTATAAACATGCATATTCAAGTATCTTTTTTGTATAATAACTTATTTTCCTCTGGGTAGATACCCAGTAGTGGGATTGCTGGATCAAATGGTAGTTTTAATTTTTGTTCTTTAAGAAATCTCCACACTGTTGTCCGTAGTGGTTGTACTAGTTTACATTCCCACCTGCAATGTAGAAGGGTTCCCTATTCACCACATCCACACCAACGTCTATTATTATCTGATTTTTTTTTTTATTATGGCCATTCTTGCAGGAGTAAGGTGATATCACGTTGTGGTTTTAATTTGCTTTTCTCAATAGCAGGGTTTTTCACATACTGCTGGCTGCCCTCTCGCCTGGCTGTCCAGATGACTTTGATGGCAGACTTGCCAGGAGATAACAGGAAAATGCCCAGCACAGTAACCCCAGCGGGCCCCTGTGCATTTATTACTGGACAACATAAAGTTAATGTTTGCCTTTCCTCCTCCGAATTTCACAATCTATGCCTGAAACCTGCCTGAGTTTAACTTTTCCGAAGAATGTGAACAAAATAATTACTTGAACCTCTTACTCCATGTGATGAGAAGAAGAAATAAATGCCACAAAATACAGGGGAAAAAGACACTCAACCATAATAAGTCATTCTCTTCACTGTCTGTTAGTTTCTTGCAGGTCAGCTATGATTTTTTTTAAAATAATAAGAATAAAAGTGATTTTTAAGATCATATTTTAAATAAGCCTCCTCCCCTTCTTTTAACAGAGTTTTCAGGTTTTCCTCATTCATTTAAATGAGCAAAGCATTTGAGAGCCTGGCGGCTATGCCAAAGAGGCTGTTTGTGGCCACCATGGTAAACAAGAGTAGGTGCATTTCTGTGAGTTACCATCATAAGTAATAAGGACAGGAAATGATGGTAGAATGCTTAGTTTGATGAACTGACATAGCAGTTTCTAAAACGCCACATGATATAGAGAAATTATGGTACCTAGCCTGGAGACCTTGACCAGGGAGATGGATGGATGCCACGTCTTGTTCTTTCTGGTATTTCTAAAACATGGTTCTATTGATGCTGTTTTAGTACTTCATAGGTGGAAATATTTAAGTGAAATTTCAAAGAACACAAAAAGAGACAAATACGCTCGCTAAACCTATGTCCCATTTATGCAAACATCCTTGCTAAGATCAGAAGGTCTAGATTAAAGAACTCAAAGGTACTTGATAAGTGAGCAGCATGAAGCCAGTCTGGGACACCTGGGGACCCCCCTGCCATCGTGCTACTGCTCAGAACTTTTTAAAATTGCGCTGCCTCTGGGTAGAGTCTTGGCTGCCATCTCCCAGCTGGTGGACTAGTTCAGCCAGATCGATTAGGTCACATGTCGAAAAAGCAATGAGCTAGGTCAAAAAGTTTACTCTACAGACGTGGTCCATAAAATTAACTATAGGAGCATGATTTAAAATCACAGCAGTACCATGCAGTTGACAAGATTCATTCAGCACAAGAGTTGGACTGTGAAATAAGTCAATTATTTCCTCTGGATTTGGGATATAATGAGCACACCTCTGGGAGAATATTCTTTTTACTTCATTCGCTTGCACCAAAAATTAGAATGAACGGATATTTGGTACTAGCTAGTACAGTCAGGAATACTGTCTGTACATTTGAAATGTGATTTCTAGGGAAATAATTGCCCTTTCTTTTTTTTTATGATTGTCTTTTTTTCTTGTTCTGATTTCATCTTTATCTTATTGCATCATCACACTCTGTAATCCAGTATCTCTCCGTCCTTCTCTTCTTTGTCTATTCATCCACTAAACATCTGGCATAGTTTGGATATTTGTCCCTATCAAGATCTCACGTTGAATTGTAATCCCCACCCAGTGCTGGATGTGGGCCTGGTGGGGGGTGTTTGGATCATGAGGGAGTTTCCATCACGGCGTGACACTATCCTTGCAACAGTGAGTGAGTTCTCTGAAGATGTGGTTGTTTAAATGTGTGTGGCACCTCTCCCCTATCTCCCATGCTCCTTTTCTGTCCGTGTAAACTGCCTGTTCCCCCTTTACCCTCTGCCATGATTGGAAGCTTCCTGGGGCCTCCCCAAAGCCCAGCAGACGCCCAATGCCCCACTTCCTGTAAAGCCTGCAGAACAGTGAGCCATTTAAAACTGTTTCCTGAATTAATTACCTAGTCTTCAGTATTTATATATAGCAGTGCAAGAGGTCTAATACATCCATCATTTTTGTTAAGTTCCTACCTTGACTGATGCATTCTTAGTAGTAAGGGGAACAAAGGCAACTTGATAGAACACGAGTACAAATAAATACAACAAAGGCCTTGAGTTTAAAGGACAAACTAAGTTTTGAGAATGATAATAAACCAACATTTTAGAATTTTACTCTCTGGGCAAATGGTACTTTTATTTTTATTTTTTTCTCTGTGGTTACACTCATTTCGCCTTTATTCACTAAGTTTTAACAGAAACGGAAACACAAAGAATTCAAAAGATATGTAAGTTAGAGTGGATGCAGCTTAGAGCATCGTTAGCTTTGGGTAAGTTCTGATTGAGAAAATAGGTGAATCATGATTTCTTTTAAAAGTATGGGAAAACACAAGCACAGAGCAAGTTGTATGGAGAAGATATGTGGTATTGTGCAAGCTGCTTAATCTAAAGAGCCTGTAGGACTCTCAAGAAAATAGATCAAGCCAACTGTGTAAATGTCTTAGGCTCTATGGAGAGCTTTGGGCTGAAGATGCTAATTTGGAAATAATATCTACAGAAACAGCAAGTGGAGTTACAGGCATGGAAAGGGTTTCTGGGAAGAATGGGAACAGAAGACGACCAAAGGTAGACTTAGTCAAGAATGTTTAAAGAGTAAGAACAGGCAGAGAATTCCATAAGTGCCACCTGCAGGTCACCAACAACTAGCACGAAAGGGTATGTATTGGGTTTAGCAACCAGAACAAGGGGATGATAACATTGTGGGCCTGGGATTATGGTCCTGAAAGAAGAAATATGGAGTGGGAGTGGGATTTAGGGAGTGAGAGACTTATTAGGTACCACGTGGATCTGAATGTCTTACTCTGAAACACTTCTTTAAAAACACAGTTCCTCTGGCTGAAAAAGTATCTACACTCATTGCAAGTTGTTATGGGAGGCATAGAAAAGAAAAAGAAAACAAAAATTATTGTCACAAGTGCATTTCCTGCCTATAATTGAAACTTAGGATTTGTGGGATAAATAGATGTTCTATTTCACAAAATAAGATCATCATCTACTAATATTTTTGGAGCCTTCTTCAGCAATTTAGCAATGACAAACTATGGTCTTCCATGTTACATAGTGTTCGCTTGTTTCTTCATTTTGCTTCTTTAGTGCTCTGGGGCTCTTGTGGGGAGGAACAGGGTGGTAGAAAAACTCACTTATGTACTTTGCATGTTAGATTGAATATCAGAGTAACTTTCGAGAAAAAAAGTTTTGCTGCTGAAATTTAGAACTATTGTTAAGAAGTATTTTAATAGCGGATACTAAATCCTCTTTTATGGGACAATTTGATAAATTTACACTTTTTCTAAAGTCCTGTGTTTTTTTCCTAACTATGCATTTTTATTTTATAAATAACACTTCGTGGAACATGCTTGCAAACATAATCTTGAATATGCTGCAGAATTTGGTTAGTTGTTCCTTTACTTAGTGATTTCCTCTCTGTTTGTGTAATTAAACCGTGCTGTATTTTTCTGTGTAATATTTTGAGAGCTTGTGACAACAGTACTAACCCAGTTGACCAAAATTATTTGAAAACCCTTCTTTTATCAATGATCAGTTGCAGTTTGTATCATATTAAAAGTACAATTCCTTAGAAAAATTGGAAAATATAATTTGTTGTATTAACATAAAAAGTGATTCAAATACAAAGCCATAAAGAGAAGTAATTATTGACATTTTAAAAATTATTTCATGGTTTATAGTTTTTCAGATCTTCTACATTTTAAGATAAGTTCACCATTTGTAGGTTTTCTGTAAAGAAGCATACCTTTTACAGAAATTATGCTTATGGGCGTAGAACAAGGCAGTTTATTTTTGTAAATATCCTCTTTTGAAATTGTCTTTCTTTCCCAGTTTATGAACAAATTGATGGACAATATGAAAAAATTCAACTCAGTTTATCGATGCCGTGTGTCATGATGGTTGAGAGAGGTAGTATGTTGTATTGCTTACGATCACAGACTCAGAGCTACACTCCTTGGGTCCAAGGACAAGCTACATCTCCTTGGTCAAGTTCTCTAAACTTCTTAAGCCTCATCGTAAGAAGTTTAGATAACTTGACCAAGGAGATGATCTCTTAAGTTTACTCATCTGTAACATAGAAATAACAGCAATGTGAGGCTGGGACTGTGGTGAGGACTAAATGTGTTAATGCACTTGGGATGCTTAGAGCAGTTCCTGACACACGTTCAGCTTCTAATACACATGAATCTGTGAATTCTCATGGCTATCAAGGTGGCATTGACAAAGTTGAGGTCAATATGCTTTCTTTGCCAAATGTGGAATATTTCATCTACTTTGCATATGCAGGCAAGCATGGATTCCTTTCAAAATGGAGATTTTTGAAGGTAATTTAAAAAATTGCAAAAGATAATTTTAAAATAATAGCAATGAATAATGTGAACTTCTGAATGACTCTATTGAAAGTTGTAGCCCAAATTTGTATGTATGCATCGTTTCATACTTACTTCGTATTTATCTGATTAAATTTGTATGTATGGATCGTTTCATACTTACTTCATATTTATCTGATTAAACAGTATGTATGCATCGTTTCATACTTACTTCATATTTACCTGATTAAACAGTATGTATGCATTGTTTCATACTTACTTCATATTTATCTGATTATATTATAGGCTATTTCCTGTGCTTTCAAAGCCCCTGAACAATTTCAATATAGTTATAAATCCAACAGCCAGATTCTTTCTTAAATTGCCATAGATAGTGAGGAGACCCCTCCCCTTTCTGTCTGAAGAGATGTCTCGGTGACTGCAACTTTATTCTTGTGAAAACACTTGTATTTAAAGGGACAGCTGCCCCGTGTAATACCAGACAAAGCAAATCATCGCTTTCTAAACGTGCAAGTCATGCTTTCATAGTCACTGGATCCCACTGCAGATGGAAGGTTGAGAAACATGACAAAGGAAAACACGAACCCAGATACGAAGGGTGATACTGAGCTCTCACGATGAGAAGCAGCTTGCAAGGCTTCCAGGGCTCAGCGCCTGCTACAGGGACCCAGGCTGCAACAAAAAGAACAAAGTCAACTCCATCTGACATCTCTCCGTCCATCATTCCAAATGACACACCCAGCAGAAGAAGGAAAAACCTAAGTCAAGTTCAAAAATGTTTGAACAGTAAGAACCCGCGTAACAGATTTGCCATAGGATAGGAGGACTTGCCTCGGATCCCAAACGGCAGTGGAGGGAATGCCACGCAGGGACCTCATGGAGGTTCGGTGAGTCTCTTCTGCAGATTCATGTAGTACATAAATAAACAGGCATAAGGAACATTTCCACAGAGACTGTGTTTCTTAGGAAGAGGAAGAGCACGACAATGCTTGAAAGCCAAACTCTCAACGAGAACTATTATCAGGGAAAAAACATATGCATATATATGTATCCATTCAAGTCCATGGTGGGGTAGGGAAAAAGATTATTTGAAAATAGGCAGAACAAACAAACAGCAAACAAAATCTTGTTTCTGATCCCTACACAACACGTTTTACTTCTAACATTAGGAAGTGAATCCTAGATGGTCCTGACAACTAAACCTTACTTGCTATTTTGGAATAAGTCCTTTTTCATGTGTCCCTAGAGGGGGTTGTCTTGAATGCTCGCTTTCTTTCTTTCTTTTCTTTTCTTTCCTTTCTCTCTCTCTTTTCTTTCTTCCTTCCTTCCTTCTTTCCTTCTTCCTTCCTTCTCTCTTTCTTTCTTTTTCTTTCTCTTTCCTTCTATCTTTCTTTCCTTTCTCTCTCTCCTTCCTTCCTTCCTTCCTTCTTTCTCCCTTCCTTCTTCTCTCCCTTTCTTTCTTTCTTTCCATCTTTCTTTCTTTCTTTCTTTCTCCTTTCTATCTTTCCTTCTTTCTTTTTCTTTCTTTCTCTTACTCAGTTGCTCAGGTTGGAGTGCTGTGGCACAATCTGGGCTCACCACAACCTCTACCTCCTGGGATCAGGCGATTCTCCTGCCTCAGCCTCCCGAGTAGCTGGGACTACAGGCATGTGGTACCACACCCGGCTAATTTTTGTATTTTTATTGGAGATGGGGTTTCACTGTGTTAGTCAGGCTGGTCTCAAACTCCTAACCTCTGGTGATGCACCTGCCTCGGCCTCCCGGGGATTGTCTTTCTTTAGCAGCCTGAGCAAGGTGTGGCTGGCCACGGCTTCTAAATATCTAAACAATTGTCACTACTGGAGAGTAGGACCTAAGCCACAGAGATGGATGAATATTCAGCCTGTTATTCTGGATGAATTGGGAATTGATTAAATTAATTATCTGAAAAGACTCACAAAGTCCAATAAACACTTTCATATTAAGCAGTTTGGAGAACGTTGTTTTATGATTAAGTCCCACTGAGGCAGTGTCTTCTGAAGGTGTGTGACACCCACATCCAGCTAGAGGAAAGAAGAGACAGGCCGATAAAACAAGCTGTTTGTTTTGTGACTTGACTTACTGGTATAAAATGGTTAATTTAATTCGTGCAAGCGTGAATAACAAAGAATTTAGAGCTTCATTGTTCAATCTCTAAACACGTGCACCAACATTGCCCAACCCTCTGTTTCCAACCAGAGCAGCGGGTACCTGAACTCCACACCCACAGGGAGATTGTCTGGCGTGATGCCTCAGATCATCTCTATCTTGACTTCTTCCTGGCCAGGGAAGGTGGACCCCCCATTCAGGATTTGAGGGGAGGAAGTGAGCACAGCCTAGCTCTGTGCTTTCTGCCCCCCACAGTTACAGGGAGTAGTTTGTTCTGTTTCACTTTTAGTGAAGTTGGAGGCACAGCCTTACCCAACGCAATTATTCTGCCCACACGAAGATTTTTATTAGTTCCCATATTATTAGCAAAGGTGTAAATAATTATATGGTAAATATTGGCTGATCAGGGATAACAATGCACTAATAAAGTGCTTTAATGATTCATATTTCCTTTCAAAATGCCCATATGATGGAAACAACTTCAGAAATTCTGAATTACAGTCTTCAATATGCCACTTAACAAGTTTGGAGAGACCTACGGATTTCTAGTGCTGCCTGAGACTGGAGGACGCATCGTCCTCATTCTCAAGTGCAGAGCGAACCACAGAGGAGACAGGCTGCGTCACTTCCTGCACCCCCGCGTCCCCTGTGGCGTGGGCGATTGCCCGCTCTCCACCTGCCTCTCTTGGATCTTTTTCAGTTTGTTCCAAACTGAGTTGAGTAAGAAGATACTAAGTGTTCAAGATCCTACAACTGACACCACATGCATTAGGGATGCATATTCAAATTCTTTTTCACATTTAATTCCAGCCATAGAGGTGTTTTATTGTAAAAGAACTGCCTCCCTTGTTAAAATAAAATGATTATCTCATGTGAGAAGTGAGCAAAGCCTTTCAGGTATTTCCAGGAAATTTTCTTGCCTTTCCAGTTCTTCACATTTTGAATCTCTCTTCACTAATTATATGCAAAATCATCTCTTTTTTCTGTTTTCATTATTTTATATGAAAAAAGCTCTCCAACTCAAAACACATGCAAAATCAACAAATAAAAATTCACAAAAAGCAAAGATAAAATGATTGCCATGATGCATATATTTAGTCCTACAAAAATTATGCTTTGATCTTAAGGAGTATTATGCTTTTCTGGGCACATTGGTGAGTTTCCTTTCCTTCCACATTACCTCTACTCATACTTGAAAACATCTTACTTCCTACTGTCAAACCAGTCTCCTGAATATTTGAGACCTTTTTTGTGGAAAAAAAATAAAAGTGCCCATATGCACTTTGACTTCTCCTTCCTGTTGAAGAAATACTCTTAACAGCAGCCACATCCCAGAAATAGCAATGAATACTAAGAACTAACCCTTGGAATAAGCTTGCACAGTCACTGAGAAATACATCAAATTCATGTATTTTGCACAGAAGAGTGAAATGAAAGGAGCTATTCCCTCAACTGTGGAAACAACAGCCCCTCCCACACTGCCCCTTAGAGACCTTCACTCATAACCTCTCCAGTCTCCACACGTGGACATCTGGGCCCGGCAGGCAGTTGTAAAGAATTCTCTCTGAGGCATCTCATTATTGATGGACCCTAACACTGACAATGTCCTCCCTAGCCATTCATTCTCAGTGGCTTTGCTGGAGGGAAACCCCATCTAAACCCCTTCTGAAAGGTCCTGAAGACTAACTGATGGGGTGTATTTTAAAATTTGTAAGATTTCCTAAAAATTCAAAAACAACATTTTGGGCTTTTAAAAAAATTAAATAGAGTATTCATTGGAAGAGAAGCAGACACGCTACATGTAGGCAGGATTTGGGAGAATAGCAGTGATGACAGTGGACTCTGTTATGCTCCGAGGTAGACCGCGTGGTTAAGTCTCCTCTCCCACAGCGGCCCTGCGACCTCCACAGTCACTGTCGGAGGCGGAACAGGACAGGTGACTGCACAGGCCAAGGGACCCCCACACTTAGTGCTGAGGGCCAGAGACTCCTGCTGCTGCTGGGGACTGGCATCGTGGGCACCTGAGCTACATGCTTCCTAGGGACCGCCTGCAGAGTCTGGGTGGTGCAGCTTGAACTTGCAAGAAAATTAACCCTCTGGGGAGAGAACTTGAGCATGGGGGAGAGAAGAGGCTTACGAATAAACTACTTCCCTTCGCCTCCCCAGATGGACTTCCTGAAGTTCACAGTTCTTACGACCCTCTGCATGTGCCCCCCTCAGACCGAGCTGTGCTTGTCACAAAACCCTGGCCAGCCAGAGAATGCACCTTTATATCTGCTCCCCCCACTTTCTGCTCTCTCTTCCCTTGTTTCCTTCTCTGACTTTCTGGGTTTGCACTCCCCATTAGAACATTAATATGGTAAGTTTTTGCTTCCAACTCTGTTTTACAGAGAATCCAATGTGAGATAGTCAGATTTTTCAAAGTTTTATTCTTAAGAGAAAATAGCCTTCTGAAAAATTACATAAATTTATCCAAACTTGTTAAGTGGCATATTGAAGACTGTAATTCAGAATTTCTGAAGTTGTTTCCATCATATGGGCATTTTGAAAAGAAATATGAATCATTAAAGCAGTTTATTAGTGCATTGTTATCTCTGATGAGCCAATATTTACCATATAATTATTTACACCTTTGCTAACAACATGGGAACTAATAAAAATCTTCGTGTGGGCAGAATAATTGCATTGGGTCACCTTGAGTGTTATGTTACTAGGTGGCCTCCAGCAGGTGTTCATTTCATCTGATGTGTATCATTTCTACTGATGTCAGTTACATTTCATCGAAGCATAGTAATTATGTTACATAGCAAAGTAAATTCTGCAGAATATTATAAAATGATAATCATAGGCTTGGTGAACATACGAATAAGATACTAGTCCTCTCTAGTCATGGTGTAATAATAAATATCTTGAGACTATTCTATACAAGAAATAGAACTAAAATACTGGCAAATATTAAACATATGATGCATAAAAATAGAAAAATATTTTATTATATTGCTAACTTAAAGATTAAGTTTTCTATTTATCAACACAATATCATTCGATTTTATCGTTTACTTATCCATAATGTACATAAGAAATGTTTTTCTTAATTAAAATGATCAACTATGATTGTGCATGAACTTTTAATTCTCATCCTTCCTTTGTCAACTGTCATATATTTCTGGGAGCAAACAATTAGGAAATAGTTCAGCAAAATAAAACCTGTTGTTGGAACACTTCACATTATTATATTTAAGGTTATTATATTTAAGATTTAATGTTTGTGATTTTATTGCCAGAAATATTTGTTCATACTAATACAGAAGATTTTTCTTTCATACACACACAATCAGCTTTTCACTGTATTTTTTTTAAAGTGAGTTGTTTTTTAATGCCTCATGTTTTGGCAGTATAGTGAAATAGAAAAAGAAGATGACCATATAAAACATCATCCAAAATTTTTAAGTATGATCTTTATTTAGAAAACCAAGAATCCCATGAAAAATAGAACTATATTACATTGTTCAACAGAAAACAGGTAATAAGTCATCATATTAGTGAGCACATAGATTCATTTCTATTACCAACTCAAGGAACAAAACAAAAACAAAATCTATCTTCCTTCAATTCCCCTTACTTCTTTATTTAACCTGCATGAGATGTTGACTAGTTTGCAAAACAATAGTAATAAACCTCAAAGTCTTTTTTTGATATTTCACATTGTAGGAGTGTTTCATGCTCATGTTGGTGTTTCTAAGTCAGTTTACCCTTTAATTATAATATGACATTAAGAATACTGTGTACTTATATCAAATCCTAAGGTCGCATTCTTTGAATACATACAAATTTTATTTATCAATAATGCCAAAACAAAGCTGGGAGAAAGAACCCTAAAGAAACTTTTATCTATTTTGCTAACATTGGAACATGTTAAACACTAAGTATAAATATTCCCATGAAAACCTACTGCGTTAATCTCAGTGGAAGTAATGGAATTTGAAAAGAAAAAAAAAAAAGCCTTAGTTGTCTATTTTTCCAAAGCCTCGAGAAGCACTCATCTGTATTTGTGTTTATATATGAGCAGAGGAATTTTACCCGTGTTTTCTAGTTTAAATTTTCCATTTTTAAAAAAGTTTATTTTAGCTCTACATTGAGTGACAGCTATGGTTATGTCACTTTCTCATTCAAATACTTTCACAACTTTTATTTTCCCTTAGATTATTGTCCAAGTTTCAGATTGTCATTTTTCAACTGACAGACACACCATGACCCTACCTACTATTCTGATCTTATTTCCATTTTTCTTCCTTTCACAAAGTTATAGCAGAATTGAAGCACCTTTTCTACTTATACACTAAAAAATCTCCTCCTTCCTGAGTTGACATTTAAAATATTTAACAGGAGATGATGGTTAGGTAACCACCAGTCAAAACAGGCACCCTAACCAACCAGAATGACACAATTCGTGAAATATTAATACAGCTGGACCTATTTTGGGTCTCTAACTAGAGGATATTTATCTTATTTTTATATTATAGTTATTATTGTTTTATTTAATACCACAAATAACCCTTAAACTCCTTGAAGAAAGATTTGACACATACTTTATCTTAGTAATACTTAATATCCCTGAAATATTTTTTAAAAGGAAGAAATAAAGGGGAAAAATAAGATAAAGACAAAAAGGAAAAAAAGCTCTACATAAACATTTGTTGAATAAATAGATCAAGACATAGTTAGAAAATGCGATTTGCAATTGAGGTTTTGGTGGAGATTTCCATTTAAAAAGGAGTCGCAGAATAGGGTCTTGTGAAATAGTCAACTTGTATTTTAATAATACTAATTGAAGAGAAAATTTAACAATTTACTTGTTTTTTGTGGATAAACAACCTTGAAATGCTTTGTTATTGTATATGAAATTCAAGTGAAGAAATATATCAGAATTTCTGAGCTAGGTAAGTTGGTACACAAGCACTTTCAGGTCCCAAAATTGTAACCATGTATCTTCCCTTCAAGAATGCTTGTATTTGGTCATAAATTTGATGTCTAAATCTTGTGATTAAGTGCTCAACTTTAAATGTATGCAAATGCAATGTAACAGGCATTTCCAAAAAACTCAAATTATATCAAAGACAAAAAATGGTACATCTATCTTCTTCAACCCCTTCCAAGGTACAGTCAAAGAGAATAGTTCAAATAAAGTCCCAAGTTCAAATAAAGAAGCTATTATCCATTTTTGCCCTTCAAGGTAACAGTCATTTATTACATTAAGAATGTATAAAGAAGTGAGAAAATAAATAGTTTGGGACAAAAATGACCATGATGTGTTGTGTGCACAGACACATGGATGACTGCAAGGCAGGTTAATGGTGTCTACAGTACTAATTTCCTGCAGTGCAGTATGTCAGCCTGAAATGGAACCATTCAATTATAATATTTGGGTTTTCCTTTAAGGTGCTGTTTTGGAATTTGATGTATATGGTTATCCAACTTTGAGAAAAGATGAAATACTGCTAATTTTTAAATTTATAATGTTTAAAATGATGAATTATGATGAGATTAGTGGCCACATAACAAGAGGGAGAGAGACCAGAGCTAGACTTCTCATTCTCAACATATACATTGAGAAAAGGCCATACAAGGACAGAATGAGAAGGTGGCCATCTGCACACCAGAAAGAGGGCCCTCACCAAGAAGGGAACGGGCTGACACCTTGTTCTTGGACTTTCAGACCACAGAGCTGTGAGAAATAAATTTATATTTTAAACTACCCAGTCTATGGTATTTATTTTTGGCAGCCTAAGCAGACTAATACAACAGAGAAATGCAAAAATAAGTCCATAATAAGACAAGACATACGTTTGCCTATTCCCTGCACAAAGTACAAATAAAACTCCCAAGTATTCTATATAAAATGAGCATACGAAGGTTCTAAAAGGGGAAGAAAAGAAGACTACCTAGGGACATTAGGATCCAAGGCAAAACACAAAGGCACATTTCCTGGGGTTTTCTTTTGTCTTATATATATTTAACACTTATTGAAGAATCCGGCAACTCAGAAACACCAAAAGGTGCGGAGCAAGCCCCTTGCCCCCACCACCAGCACTAAAAATATGGAAAAGGGAAGTCTACAAGTACAGAAATCTTTTAGACTATAATGGTTCTACTCCTGACAAATACCACAGAAAAACGTGTCATCCCATCACCACCCACACAAGCAAAGACTGAGAGAAGAACAAGGCTGTAATGAGGTGTCCCAAGCCCCCTGCTAGAGTAATGTCAGAGAAGGTCAGGTGGAAGCTAGGACTTTCATTCCTGCTGGCTGTTAATGAGCCCCGGCACCACAGCAGGGGACCTAGTTTTCTGTCTCCACCCGACAGTGACAGGATTTCCTACCTAGTATCCAATAGGGTGATGTCAGAGGAGAGTCAGAACTTTAACCACTGTGTAGGGATAATGAGATCACCTCTGCTGTGATGACAGTGAAACCACATGGGGAGCTAGAGTGCCCACCTGCCAACCAGTAACAAGACCTCCACCTCAGTATCAATGGGCACTGAGCAGGGAACCTAGACATCCACCTACACATGGCTGTAATGAGCGATGCTTCCCCTTCCTTTGCCAGCACAGTGTCCAAAAGCTGCTGTCAAGACAGAAGCACTAAATACATCTAGACTCTCATGACATCAAACAAAAATGTTCAGACTTCAATAAAACATTACTCTCCATACCAAGAACTAGGACAAATTTAAGTTGGATGAAAAAGACAAGCACAATCATACTTTGATATGTTAGAATCACCTGGCAAAGATTACAAAGCATCTGTGACAGAAGCTGTGTAGGCCAGAAGGAAATAGCACCACATTTTTCAGGTGAGCAAAGAAATACCAATCTAGAATCCCACTAAAAATATAACCTTCAAAAATTAAGTGGAAATCAAGGCACTCTTAAATATATACAAAACAAGAAAATTTGTTTCCAGCAGACCTACTCCAAAAGAATGACTAAATGAACTTATCTAAACAGGAAGGAAACAATCAAACAAGGAAACTAGCCATCAGGAAAAAAATACAGCAAATAAAAATGCAGATAAATAAAATAGAATTTCCTTTATTCACTTGTTTGATTTCTAAATTATGCTTTATGATTGAAGAAAAAATTACAATACTGTCTGATATAGTCCTAAATACGTAGAGAATGTGTTTAAGACAACTATATTATAAATGAAGGAGGGTAAAGAAAAGTAAAAGGTTTTCATACTTACTCCAGACTGGCAAAATGATGAAATTAACATACTGCAATAAGTAATGTAATATACACTATATAGAAAGCAAACACTTTAAAAAGTTGTACACGTTGAGACACTTACAAGTGGTATAGATAAATCAAAATGAAATTACACAAAATTCTCATTACTCACAGAAAAGTGACAAAAGAAAACACAGAAATAAAAAAGACACCAAATAAAAAACAACACACAAAATGACAGATTCAAGTTCTACTATGTCAATACTTACACTAAATATAAACGGCCTAAATAGATAAAGTAAGAGACAAATTGATGGGGTTAATTAGATCTATTATCCAATTATATATTGTCTATAAGAATGTAATCTCAAATATAATGATGTAAGTAGATAAAAGTGTATTTTTTATATTAAAAGATGCATTTCTAAATAACTCATAGCTAAAGAGAAAACAAAATACACATTGCATTGAACAAAAAATGAATATAAAACCTATAAAAATTTTGATATGCAATACTGAGGGTAATTTATATTGCTAAATGCATGCATTAGAAAAAAAGAAAAGTCTCAAATTAGTATTTTAAGCTCTCAACTTAACCTAGAAAAAGAAGCACAAAATAAACACAAAGCAAGGAGGAGGAAAGAAATAATAAGAGCAGAAACCAATAAAACTGAAAACAGAAAAACAGCACGGAAAATCAAGTAAACAAAGACGTTTCTTTAAAAAGTTTAAGAAAACTGACAAACCTCTACTGAGACTGCGAATAAAAACAAAAGATGCAAATTATTAACATGAGGAAATAAATGAAATATTGTCACAGACCCTGTAGACATTAAGAAGATACTGTACCATAGAAACATTATAACCAATTCTACCATGTTGATTTAACAAATTACATTAAGTGGACAAATTTTTCAGACTACCACTACTACCTAATTACCCACAGTACTCAACTATCTGAAACACGAACTACCACAGCTCATCCAGTTTAAAACAGATCATTTGAATAGCACTATAACTACTAAAGAAATTGAAAAGGAAAGTTTAAAAAATCCAAACAAGAAATCTTCAGACCCAGATAATTTCACTGGAGACATACTAAATGTTTAAAGTATTAACACCAATTCTATATAAACTCCTCTAGAAAATGCAAGCAGGAGCACTTCCCAATTCATTTTAGGAAGCAAGCATTGTTCTGATTACAAAACCAGAAAAAAAAGTATAGAAAAGAAAACCAAAGGCTAATAGTTCCCATGAATATGGACAACAAAAATTCTTAACAAAATATTGGTAAATAGAATTTGACAGTGTACATATATATTTATACACACACACATTGTATATACACATATATGATATATGCATACATATATACATGTGTGTATGTGTATATGTGTACATACATATGTATGTATACATATATGCTTGTTTTGTATATGTGTATATTACATATGTATATATGCATGTATATACATGTGTACATGTATGTATATGTATAAATCTTGTATATGACATGTGTATATATGCATGTATATACATGTGTACATGTATGTATACATATAAATGTATACACATATACATACACTCATATGTGTATATGTGTGTATGTATATACATATGGCGATACAGATCACTCATTTGGCCAGGATGTACTCTCTATATATAGTATATATGTGTGTGTGTATACACATCTGTACATATCACTCACTTGATCAGGGTGTACTCTATATATATAGTAAATATATGTGTGTGTGTATATATATGTCTATACATATCACTCACTTGGTCAGGGTGTACTCTCTCTATAAAGTATATAGTCATAGGCAGATTCCAGGGATGTAGGTCTGGCTCAATATTGAAAAATCACTGTAATCCACCCTATTAACAGACTAAAAAGGAAAATGACATGATCATATTAATCAATGCAGAAATAGCATTTGGCAAATTTTGACAATGTTTTATGATTAAAAAACTCAAAAGGTGAAAAAAATGGAAACTTTCTCAACAGAATAACAGAGAAACTAAAGAAAATCTGCTTACTTCATGCTTAAAAATGAAAAACTGAATGCTTTCCCCCAAGATCTGGAACAAGACAATCATATTTCAACATTCTTATTCTACATAGTATTAGAGGTTCTAGACAATGCAGTAAGTCAAGCCTGCCAAGTAGAGAAATAAGCAGTACATAAATTGAAAAAGAAGAAATAAAACTGTTTATATTTGGAGATGACATAAATTGTTTACATATAAAATCCCAAAGAATGTACAAAACAAAATTCCTAGAACTAAGAGGTGAGTTAAGTAAGGCTATAAAATGCAAGATAGGCATACGAAAATCAATTCGGTTTCTATATATTAGCAATAAATATGTAAACAATAAAATTAAAAATATAATACCTTTTAAATCACTCAAAAAAACAGTAACTTCTGTAAACCTAACAAAACATGTATGGGACTCACATGCTGAAAACTGCATACGACTGGTAAGAGAAATCAAAGAAGTTTTTGACCTGACACCAAAAGCATGACGCACAAAAGGAAATAATGTAAAATTGGACTTCACCAAGGTTAAAAACTTTGCTCTGCAAAGTCCCACTTAATAAGATTAAAATAACAGCTATGGAGTGGGAAAAAAATATTTGCAAACTACATATGCAACAAAGGACTAGTAACTAGAATATATAAAGAACTCTAAAAACTCAAGAATTAAAGCTGAACAGCCCCAGTAGAAAATGGGAAAACACATAAAAAGATATTTTACCCCTGAAAGGAATATACAAATTGCAAATAAGTACAGAGAAGTTGTTTGATATTATTAGCCAGTAGGAAAATATAAACAGCTTACCAAAATGTATAAAATGTTTAAAAAGTAACAACATTAAATGCTAATGAGGTTGCAGAGAAACTGGATCAATTGTATATTGTTGACAGAAATGTAAGATGGTACAACTAGTCAGAAAAGCAATTTGGCAGATTCTTAAAGACTAAATGTGCTACTATCATATGACCTAGGTATTTATGCCAGAGAATTAAGGACTTTTATTTCAGACAAAAGCATGTGCATTTATAGTAGCTTTATTAATATAGTCAAAAACTGGAAATGACCCAGAAATCCTTCACCAGTTACGTTGTTAAACAAACTGTGGTGCATACATAGCATGAGATATTGCTTCACCTTCCAAATAAGGAACATAATGAGGACATGGTACTTGAGGTAGCACACCTCGTACAGACTCAGCGGGGACAGCGGCAAGAACGCTCTCCCTCTGTTAGGGAGAGTCTCCCAGTAATGCCTTTCCTAATCCCAATGAGATTGCAAATTCACTGAAATGAGGCACCATGTCTGTTTAGTTCCCCATTCCCTTAGTGCTTAGCACTTAGTATGTGCAGCATTTATGATGGGTAATGTAAGAACAACTCGTTTAAAGATGGGAGATTTATGCAGGCTGGAGCTTCTTAAATACATACATACGTGTGTGTGTATATATATATATTTTAAGCTCAAAATTAATCACAAATTTAAATCTATATATATACATGCACACGTATATAAAAATATGTGTGTATATATACATATATATTTATTTATATTTAAATCTGTTTTTCTCAAATTTTCTCTTCCCTCCAAAAATTGACTGCCCCAGAAGCCTTCACTTAGATTAAAAAGTAGCAGGCAAGGAGAGTTATCTTTACCTTGCCATAGCCTGCTAGATAGGCCAGTAACTGACAAGGCCCAGGAAACGTCTGTCCTTTTGTCTCTGAAGGCATTCAACATTCTACCACTCAGGACCACATTCCACCACTCAGGACCACGTTCCACCACACAGGACCACATTCCACCAC
>NC_045442.1:128779155-128779308 GCF_002776525.5 Piliocolobus tephrosceles | reverse complement strand
GGACCACATTCCACCACTCAGGACCACGTTCCACCACACAGGACCACATTCCACCACTCAGGACCACGTTCCACCACTCAGGACCACGTTCCACCACACAGGACGGCATTCCACCACACAGGACCACATTCCACCACACAGGACCACGTTCCA
>NC_045442.1:128777840-128779055 GCF_002776525.5 Piliocolobus tephrosceles | reverse complement strand
CAGGACCACATTCCACCACACAGGACCACCTTCCACCACTCAGGACCACGTTCCACCACACAGGACCACCTTCCACCACTCAGGACCACATTCCACCACACAGGACGGCGTTCCACCACTCAGGACCACGTTCCACCACTCAGGACCACCTTCCACCACTCAGGACCGCGTTCCACCACACAGGACCACATTCCACCACACAGGACGGCGTTTCACCACTCAGGACCACGTTCCACCACTCAGGACCACATTCCACCACACAGGACCACGTTCCACCACTCAGGACCGCGTTCCACCACACAGGACCACGTTCCACCACACAGGACCACATCCCACCACTCAGGACCGCATTCCACCACACAGGACCGCGTTCCACCACTCAGGACCACGTTCCACCACACAGGACCACGTTCCACCACTCAGGACCACCTTCCACCACTCAGGACCGCGTTCCACCACACAGGACCACATTCCACCACTCAGGACCACATTCCACCACTCAGGACGGCGTTCCACCACACAGGACCACGTTCCACCACTCAAGACCACGTTCCACCACTCAGGACCACGTTCCACCACACAGGACCACGTTCCACCACTCAGGACCACGTTCCACCACTCAGGACCAAGTTCCACCACACAGGACCACGTTCCACCACACAGGACCACACTGCACACATTTCTGGCTCCATTCTCCACTCAAAGACATGCTAAGATACTAAAAGGGGTCACAGAAGGAATCAGCTCTATAGGAAAATACAGAACATTTCTCTGAGCTTTATACAGAGAGCAAATTAAATAAAATGTTATATCTGCCCATGGAACATCCTTATAAACTATAAGAAAATAAACTTGAGAATCAGTCTTAATCCATAGAAGGTCAAGGACCCTTGCATTCACATTTACATCTTCTTTTACTCGTATTTTGTAAGTCCAGAGAAGAAATGTACCTGAAAAAGAGGTTGAGAAAAGCAGAATTCATCTTGTTGATATTCACCCCAATACTTTCATCTTTTGCTGTCCTTTCTCTGTCTTCACTGCCACAAATATAAAAATCTTTTCTTTCTTCAACTAAGAGGGTAAATAATGGTCAAGTCAATCATGGAAAAATTTTTACTGCAGAAAGCAAGCAAAAGAGAGAGAGGAAGGAAGGAAGGAAAGAAGGAAGGAAGGAAGGAAGGAAGGAAGGAAGGAAGGAAGGAAGGAAGGAAGGAA
>NC_045442.1:128735598-128777830 GCF_002776525.5 Piliocolobus tephrosceles | reverse complement strand
GAAGGAAGGAAGGAAGGAAGGAAGGAAGGAAGGAAGGAAGGAAGGAAACACAATAGCAAGAAAGGTAACATCTGGTTACCTAAATTTCATAATTTCCATCTTCACCTCATCAATTTTCTTCCCTATAAAAATGTAGTAGGCTACAATTGATGAACTGGTCTCTCATGACACAATTAGCTATTTGTCTTGCAGGGCAAATTAGTGCTGCTGTTAAGGCATTCATAGTCACTGGTCCAGGACTCAAGAAAGAAAGCAACACACTCTCAACAGTGCAAACTGAGCCAGCCTGTGATTTGCAGCCGGTGCAAATGAGGTGATTTTCACGGTGAGGACATAATGGGGTTTTTTGGGGGGATGGGGGAACATCTCAGCTCTTCAGATGAGTGAAAGAAGGAACCAAACCTTTCTAAAATATTTCCAACTTTGATCCACTTACACTGTAATGCATTCAGAATAACTCTGCTTGTTCAATAACGCTTGTTGACTTGCTGATGGAGGTGTTCTAAGGCCTTCAATTATATTTTCACTGCCTGTTTCTTTTACCTTTGATAGCCATATAATCATAGTCACAAATGGGAGAAAGGTCTGAACAAAATACATATGCATGTCAAGCACTTTGCAAGGCTTAAATTATGCGTTCTTCACAGTTTAAAAACAAATAAGGAAATAAATGCATTAGCATTGCAGAGTAGAAATGCATATGAATGCAATTGAGGGTAATTCTCAAAAAGACCTAAGGGAAATTGCTGAAATTTTAATTTTAGTATCCAGAACAAGGACTGCACGGCGGGTTGAGGAAGCCTGTTATTAACTTTGTCTTTTCAATTTTTCACACATGAGAAGGAGAAGCTGTGAAGAATCTCCGCTTGCCCTCTTCAGACGTAGGGTAAGTTCCTTTTTCTTGACGATTAAGCACTGTAATTACAGACTTTCCCCACATCTGTTCTGTATATTCCTGGACTCTAGATCTCACATCACTATCAGTCTTCCCTGGTTGGTAGAGAAGAATACTTGACATTTCCTATTTTACAAATTTGAAATGTTTAAAATGAGGTCAGATAAAATTGGGTATTAAATTAAAGAGCTCCTAGTTTCCATTTGCCTCTTGCAAGAAAGTCACTTTCTCACATGGGGATTGTTAAGCCGAGAGTGCTTGGAATCAGGGAGTGCATATTTCCAAGGACTTGGAAATAAGATGGGCAGGTGTGAAAAGTCCGGCGTTCTCCACCATATGTCCCCTGACATCTGGCCATCATGGCCCTGCCCCACCTCTGGCTGCACACACACTGTCTCTGTCTGCTGTGGGGACCAAGCAAATGTCACAGAGGAGAGAACAGGAGATCACCTTTCCCTCACCCATGGTCTATAGACCTGGCTCCCCGGTACATACTTTTTTAAAAAAAATACTTGCATTTTTTTTTTTACACAAAAGTGCTCACAACAGCACCCAGACAACACGCCTCATGTCATGCCTATGGCCTGCTTGCTACAGCTAGAACGAATCCGCTCCTAGTACTGAGTGGGGTCACCTCTTTCCCTGTGTCACCTCTGAGAGGCTCTGTGGATTTGTGCTGTAGGAGCACTGCTACTGCGGGCGCTACAGATGTGGGGAGTGAACAAACTAGCAGCTCAGTGACTCCCCTGCCCCCTGGACCCCCTGTGCAGGAACCTGGGCAATCTGCTTGCAATAACTATGGGAGTCTCATAGCCTGCCAAACCTGCCCATCTTATTTCCAAGTCCCAGGGAAATCCCTCCCCACCTAGTTTGCTGCCACCAGAATGATTTATACTAAGAATGTCCATCAACTTCTCTGCATGGTTAAGAGATGACTTGCAGACCCTTGGTCACCCCTGTGTACTCCGAGCCGCAGCAGTGACCGTGGTTTGCTCAGGGCCACATCCTTGACCTGTGTGGGTGCAGTCTCTGCAGGAGGCCACAGCTTTGTGCCAAAAGCCTACAGAGTGTGGGGGCTAAGCTGGTGGCATCACTCCCCAATGTCGCACTGCAGCAAGCTTGGGGCTGGGTCGATATGTGAAACCAGGTTTCCTCTGGGTTCTGAACAATTTGGAAAACAAGAGGAGGGAGCAGGTGCAGACCAAGACGTCCCCTTCCCCATCAATACAGGCCAGGCTGGCAGCAGCTTGCTGTGAGAGCCTCAGGACCTAGGTGAGCTCCGGCTTCAGACTTTGCCTGATCTATTCACCCATCACAGGGATGGCCACCAAGGCAGGCACGTGTGGACACCACTGATGCGGCTGACAGCATGGAGCAGCTGGGGAAATCCTCCATCCTTTGAAGGCAGATCACTCCCAAGAAGATCCACAGCAGAACCAGGATGAACAGTCCCGAGCTTTCTTCTGCATCTTCTGCTAGAGACATCTCATCCCTTCTCAATGCTCAACACAAGTCAAGGCAAGGAGGAAGGCTTGAGTGCTAAGGGTAAGCTTGTCACCTGAAGTAGCCCAGAGTAGGGAGGAGGTGTCCCGGCTACCCACTCCTGTATAAAGTAGCCATATGAAAACTGGCCCAAGACAATAGGTAATTTATTTGTTCACAATGCAGTGGCTCAGAAATTGAGGTTGGGTCGGCTGGGTGGTTCTTCTGCTTAACTTGTCTGGAGTAACTCGTGTCAATGGTTGTCCAGTGGTTCGCCACAGCTGGGTGGACACACAGAGCCTCACTGTGGTGTCTGATGGTGATGCGGGCTGTCAGCTGGATCACGTGGGTCCTGCTCCATCAGGCATCTGCAGAAAGCCAGCCCAGATGTGTTCACTCAGCAATTTCACAGCAGCAAGAGAGGAAGCCTAGAAGTTCAGAGCCTCCTAAAGCTAAGAGTCCAAAGTCTCAAACCATCAAAACAAGTCCTAAGGCCAGCCCAGACCTGCGAAGGTGAAGAGACAGACTCCATCTGTTGGTAGGAAAAGCAGTGACATCACATGTGGTCAGGCACACACACAGGACAGGAGGGCTCTGGCCCCATCCTGTGCCTGAACCACAGAGCATTTGTGGCCAGCTCAAGGCAAATGTAAGCATGTTTGTTCCACGACACAGGAAAGACAGGAGAAGGAACCTGGAGATAAAGAAACACCCTGGAAGGACTCCTAAATGGCCATCTCCAGTGTGGGGACAGTTAACAGAGACCACCAGGACTTTGTACTAGGAGAAACACCCAACTCTCAGAGTCCCTGGAAATATAAATTGGTGTCACCTCGATGGATCAAGAAACCTGACAATCTGAATGGCTAGTTGACAACAAGAGAACAGTGACTGTTACTGGGAAAGAAATGTTATAAAGACTCCCGTGATCTGAGGATGAGTCACAAAAATTGAGATTTCAATTCATTTACTTTCATGCATGATTGTGTGTGTGCGTGTGCGTGTGAGTGTGTGTGCTTAAACTAATTTGCTATACTTATTTCTGCCTCTTTTCTGCCATTTTATATAGTGTAGGTGGGAAATAATTACATTTATAATCTAGTCTGTGAGTTTCATAATATAAAAAAAAAAAGATTCTGACTGAACTCAAGGATAGATAGTTATTTCCCAGAGATCTGATACTGTGTGCATCAACTTACGAAACATTGAGTT
The DNA here is from genome assembly GCF_002776525.5 of Piliocolobus tephrosceles. NCBI lineage: Eukaryota > Metazoa > Chordata > Mammalia > Primates > Cercopithecidae > Piliocolobus > Piliocolobus tephrosceles. The sequence goes on along the minus strand of NC_045442.1, from coordinate 128,774,241 downwards.
GTCTCTCCTTGTAGACAGGCAAAAGGAGTGTTCAGTGAATAAGAGAGGACAGTATTAGTTCTGGTGTAAGCAACTGTTTTGAACTTTAACTTTGGAAAGAAGAAAGGCTGAATGTTAAGCAGAAGTGGAATCTGTGTAGCATTGACCGTCGAGCACGTGAGCGTGCACATTCCTTCCTACTAAGAGACCTCTTAAGGTAGATGAGGAGCACGGCCCACCCACCAGGCTGCGGTAGGGAGGGCCTTTCTTCTCCCTGTACCTCGGCAGTTACAACACGGGCTCATAGCCTGACTAAGCCGCTTAGACGTGTGTTCTGTTAACTCCAGTGTGAGGGGTCATAAAGGCATAGGGCTGACCTGCGACGCCTTCCGAGGGGTTGAAACCCATGGTAGTGAGTGCCCAGAAGAGCATGAAAACAGCACAGCCTTGAGCAGCAGCAAGACCCCAGCTGGCCTTGACAATACTTTCGTTTTCTGCCTATAGCATCTGGAGTTGGCTTTGGTTATTTACCACCAAACATAGGGCACAAAGACAAAGACACAGCAATCAGGTCCACCTGAGCTTCGCAGGTGAGATAGGGATCAGGAAAGCATTCGTGTAAAACATTAAGAACAAAGAAAATGGTGAATGCTTGCAACCAGTGGAAATTACTTATTTTATTGTTGTTACTCAGTTCTGAAATCAGCAGTTGGATTCAAAACTTTTTGTGTTAAGTATTCACATCGTGATAGCCACTTGTGCTTTATTTGCCTTTATCGCTCCAGAGACTTACGAGAGTAAAATAACAGAAGATACGTAAATTAACCTTTGGTTAAAAATTGATCATTAAAAAGAGAAAAACTACATTTTCTATGAAGATATGTTGTCAACATTTGCATGTTTATATTTGATTATGCTTAAATTAAGTAAATATTTTGAAAATAAGACATTTTATTTTCAATAATAGTGGTAAGAATAATGAAAATCAGTTATAAGAAATTTTCTGCTAACATGTAAATGAGAGACTATAATTGAAAATCTTGATTAAAAAGTATCACTTGTTTTTCCATAGAATTTTTGAATAGCATCGTAAAATCCTCTAGGAATTCTCAGAGAACAACCTTGTTACAAAAATCCTGTTTCTGTTTTACCCCTTCTACATTTTAAATGATTCATTCTTGCAAAGCATGCCTTTTCTGCAGTTCATTAATTTTTAGAATCTATAGGTTTGTAGAACTCAATTTCCTTAATCATGCATGTAAAATTAATTATTAGAATTTTTTAGTTTGCTGATTTCAGCAACTTTGTGAAACTATACAACATAGCCTTCAGCAAAATATGTGGCATCTAGCAGAAAAGGGAGAAATGATTCTTATTCTTTCTTAAAATGAATTTTCTGTTTCAATAACTTGTATTCATATCATTAGGACAAACATATTACTTTATTTTCTTTTGTGCATATTTTCAGCAGCAAATTGGAAATAACATGTGGACCCATTCTAAAATATGTAACTATATCATGAGTGATGTAATTGAGTTTTCGAAGAACCTAGGCCTTAGAGGTATATGCATTTTAGCTGAAGATAATCTTAAGTAAATCAAGCAATTGTATTAGTCATTCTGTTCCCCATTAAACACATAATTTTACAAAATATAATATAGAAATGATCACAAAAGCATTGTAACCCCGAAAAATAAAATGTTACCTGCATCCAGGTGTAGTCCCAATTTCTCCACCCAAGTGCTAATTACATAAAATTCTGGTATGTATGACTTGGATATTTTTATTTCACTTAATACTATTTTTTTTTTTAAGAAACTGCTACTTTGAGTACAAATGCTATGGAGAAGTGAATGACAAGCAGGCCCAGAGGTTTTGTATGAAATCCCTGTGTGATCTCAGCAGCGTGTGGAAGAGCCTTCTAAGCATTAGATGAGGCAAAGCGCATTTCTGTGTCTTGACCCGAGTCTGTACCGACAAATGTAAAAGCTAAAGTCTCCACAGCCCCACACGTCTGCACTCCACAGCTCCAAAGACAGTGGGTACCCACTGCCTTCTCCTGACACCTGCTCCTCTGTGACCTGGAGGAAGGAGCCAAGTCCTGGGCTTGAACCAGGCTCAGTTCCCTGAACCCGAAGTGAAGAGTGCCTTTTATCTCACCTTCCAACCTGAGTAAGCTTTGTACAAATCAGTGTAAGATTTGTGTGTGCTTGTTTCTGCAACCAGAAGGCCTTGTGTATCCTTCTCTTTTTCTCTCTCTTCTTGAAACTTTTATAAAAATATCTTAGAGAGAAGCCTTTTTTTACTGTGTACTCTCTTGCATTCCGTGGATCAGAGCTGGGAAAATAGAAATTCAAGAAAAACAAGGAAAGACTCCATGGGATTTTAAATTTCAATTTTGTTAATTTTTAAAAGCCACTGAGAACATTTGTATGTTGTCTCTTCTAAATCTCATGTTGAATTGTCATCCTCAGTGCCGGAGGTGGGGCCTGGTGGGCGGCCTTCCGGTCATGGGGGCAGACACACCTGGCTTGGTGCTGTCCTCACAGCAGTGAGTTCTCATGGGATCTGGTCCTTTGAAAATGTGTGGCACCTCCCCCTTTCTCTCTCCTACTCCTGGCTCTCCCCTTGTGGGACATCAGCTCCCGCTTTACCATCAGTCATGATTTTACACTCTCTGCGGCATCCCCAGAAGCTGAGCAGGTGTTGCCTCCATGCTTCCTTTACAACCTGCAAAAATTAGTCAGTTAAACTTCTTTTCTTTATGAATTACCCAGTCTTAGATATTCTTTTACAGCAACACAAGAATGGCCTACCACAGCCACCAAAGATGTCCTGCCTTCCCTTCACCTGAACACACAGGGGCAAGGTCTGGAGAAGATTCCAAATCCTTCCCAATCCTTGCCTGCTGCTATTTCTCTCTGCTCGCCTGGAGGAGCTCCCAGTCTGATGAGATCAGATCTTGGTTTTCTGGGAATGTTGGAAACTAGAGGACCCTGTAACATCACTATATTTCCTTCACTGAATTGTCTAGAAAGGCAATTTCCAGATTTTTTTTTTGAAGGAAAATGTAAGATCTGACTTGGAATTGTGTTCAGGGGATTTCTGTTAGCATCTCATTGATTCTGCACCTAATTTAAAGCTGGAGTGTATGAAAAGGCTTGCCCCTTGACCTGTATCCCATCCTAAATTCTTCATGAGTTTAAATTTCTCTGAATCTTACACTTAGCCACATAGCCTAAACCAGAATAATGTGAAATACTATAGACCACACCAATGCTCCAAATGAACTCTGAAATGACAGAGTTGCTGAGTCAGCTGTCCACTGAACTTGTGCATTTATCAGGACATTGAATTTTTTTCTTAAATATTATAACTAAACGCTAAAGTTTTTCACCTAGCTGAGTGTAGTGGCTTACACCTGTAATCCCAGCACTTTATAAGGCCAAGGCACAAGAATCGCTTGAGCACAGGAGTTTGATACTAGCCTGGGCAACATAAGAAGACCCAGACTCTACAAACAATGTATAAATTAGCGGGGCAGGTGGAACATGCCTGTGGTTCGAGCTACTCGGGAGGCTGAGGCAGCAGAGACAATTAAGTCCAATTCAAGGCTGCAGTGAGCTGTGATGGCATCACTGCACTCCAGCCTGGGCAATAGAGTGAGAGTCTGTCTTTGAGAAGAAGAAGAGAAAGAGGAGGAGGAGGAGGAGGAAGAAGAAGAAGAAGAAGGGGAAGAACAGGAAGAGGAAGAGGAAGAAGAGGAAGAAGAAGGAGGAGAAGGAGAAGGAGGAGGAGGAGGAGAAGAAGAAGAAGAAGAAGAAGAAGAAGAAGAAGAAGAAGAAGAAGAAAAGAGAAAAGGAAAGCAATGATGTCATAGACTGGAGATGACACCAAGATGGTAGACCTCAGTCCAAGTCGTCATAAAAGAGAGCTGAGGCTCCCACAGTAGAAACTTAAGAAGGCTTGAGAAGTAAGGACTAGCAGTAATTACAAAATTAGAAGACAATGAATATTTGAACAGGACACTCTATTTTGCGTATATTTCCTGCCATAAAATAGAATTTCTAGTGTCCTTCATCAACTGTGATATGATGAGAACTGAGAAGAGTCTGAGACTGTACCCTACCTGAAAGATAATAAATTAGCTTGCTACAGTTTCATGGATGCTGGCAAAAAGACAGGAATGAGAGTCCTGGGTTAGAGATAAAGGACAATTTGTTGTTCACAGCAATGGCCTGTGGCAGAGCATTAGCATTGGTTTTAATGTTAGTTCCCTGAACCCGGTTCCCACAAGAAGAGTAGAAGGGGGCCAGAGGACATTTGTACGCACATCAGATTGTCTCACTGTAGAGAAGTCCCAAGTGGAGGGACCCCCAACCTTTTACCATGAGCAGTAAGTATGGTTAGCCTTTGCTCCAGATGGAGACTTTATTTGGCTGCACAGTATGTAAGCTTCACTTTCCTCCAGAAGCAGACACTATCACCATTTTCCAAAGCTGTTTACTAAACAGTCATCCTTGAAAAGATGGTACAGACCAAAAGGAAGTCAGTGCCTTTGCAAAACATGCAGAAACACAAGAGCCTCATGGAGTACTGTCTCTCACCCTGGAGGAGGAAAATACATAACACTGGAACACCCATCCAAGGCACTTTTTTTTTTTTTTTTTTTTTGAGACAGAGTCTCTTTCTCTCCTCAGGCTGGAGTGCAGTGGCGTGATCTTGGCTCACTGCGACCTTCGCCTCCTTGGCTCAAGCGATTCTCTGGTCTCAGCCTCCCAAGTAGCTGGGATTACAGGTGCCCACCATCATACCAGGCTAATGTTTTGTATTTTTAGTAGAGACGGGGTTTCTCCATGTTGGCCAGGCTGGTCTCGAACTCCTGACCTCAGGTGATTCACCCCCTTCGGCCTCCCAAAGTGCTGGGATTAGAGGTGTGAGCCCCAGTGCCTGGCCCAAATGCACATTTATTAACCACTTGCAGTGAGTCACCAGCACCGCTGAGCATCGAGTGCACAGTGGTGACAAGATAGACGTAGTCCAGTGTCAGGAACTGTGAGGACGGTGGGAGGTAAGCTGAAGTTAATTAAATTGTGCTAATTATTACTCACTGTGTTCATAGTATTTTGTATGATGTTTTATAAGTTTAAAGAAGGAAATAATAAACTATTTCTAAAGCATTTATTGAGTTTACTAATATATTCTGTTATCCAATTCTATATGCCTAATAATACGTGGATTTTCTCAGAAGAAAATCTTCCTACCGTATGTATTTCAGGACCACCATCTTCCAGATTTTGAAGGGAGTATGCTGCTTGAGTTTATTTCATACTGTCTTCTGCCATAGATCTCTAATTCATAATTCAGAGAGATTAAAGCTGTGGCTGTTGTCACCAATTTATTTTGGTACTTACTTGAATGCTTACTGCATAAGCCCACTCCAATAAGTCAAGTAGATATAAAAAAACCTAGCACTCATAGAACAGTTTACAAAGTGCATCTCCTATGTCTTTGCAACAATCTTAGAGAGATGATTACATTTATTCTTCTATTATAGGTACCCACACTCAAAACATAGAACAGTTATACTGCCAGACCATTATTCCTGAGTTCAGTTTGATCATAAAGGTTAATAAGTGATTTAAAATAACACAGATCTGTCTTCATGTTTCCCAAAAATGCCATCATACCATTATATCAATACTATTTTATTTTCTAAATTGGATACAGTTTTCTTAACTATTATGTAAAAATACTAGGGAAATATTTCAATACACATTATATATTTAAACAATTCTGATAAATTTGATTTTCTTTCATATTAACATGGGTTGAGAAACACTGACTAGTGAGACTTCTACCCACATCTAAGAACCTAGCAGGCCAAATAAATAGGTTTTAGATGTTATTATTCTTAACTATTTGAGTGAACAATAAACTTTTTCAATGAAAGAACAAAATACCAGATTAATGTAAAGCAGAGTTCCCACGTATAGCTCCATTAATATTCTCTCTGAATTACTTTACATACTTTATATAACTTTGTTATATGAAAAATGTTTAATGGGCCCCATCTTACAGTGGGAGGAAAAGCACTTCTCACTTAGCCAAGAAGCAATTTTGAAACATAAAAGACAGAAAGCCAAGTGTAGATGTTTTCTTCTGTTGGAAGCTTCCAGTCCAAACACATGGTTAATCAGGTGCATGCTGATTTCAGGGCACTGGGCAATACTAACCCTGCCTCCTCATCTTCCCTTCCCACTTTGAGTTTACAAATCGATTTTACGCATGTGTAGCAGACGAGGTCCTGGCAGGAAAAGATAGAGCATTCGAACTGAACAGCAAAGGATAGTTAATAGAATGAAAATTTACCAAAATTGGACAAGTTTAGGAAAACACGGATGATGCAGAAAACCAGGACTAGTAAATATCCAAGGCCATGAGGAGCTGAGACCCATGAGAGGAGGGGAAGAAGGCGGCTACCAGGACCTGGGGGAGGGAGGCCTGCAGCTGGGGGGCACTGGCACAGCCACAGGCTTAGTGGGAGGGCGGTGGCCTGACTCTGCTGACCGCTGCTCTCCCATGGCCCAGCTCAAGCCAGAGACCCATCCACAGAGATAGGCTCCCAGGGCACAGAGCCGGTGGAGAAGGGTGGGCCGTGAGCCCAGGGGGTGCAAGGGGCCTGCAACACACCTTGGGTCCTCTGTCTTCCCCTTAGCTGGGAGCTGGGTGGGCCAGTTAGAAGACAGGTGGATCCACCAACACAGGGTCTGCAATACCAGGCAGAGGCCACTGGCTTAAGGAACTGGGCACAGAGCCAAAAACCAAGCGCAGTTCAGGAGTCTACACACAGCTCTGAGGCTAGAGAGGGGCAGGGACGTGACTTCAGGCCTGGGAATTGGGGATGCATTTTGCCTGCAGTTTGCCTCCGGGGGCATATCATGATATGGGGCAGAGCGGAGCTGTCCTCACAGGCTTGCACAAATCAGTGAAGAAGGCTGGTCGGAAAGAGAAGTGAGAAGCTGGGGGGGACAGCTCTGGGGAGTGAACCAGGAAGATCGGTCCCACCGGCTCGCCCCTCCCTGTTGGGATCCCCTGTCAAGTCAAACCTGAGATCTTGAGCTCAACACACACTGGAGATAAATGGGGTGTGCCGAAAACACTGACGCCCTGGCCATGCCCTGAGACTCCACTTTCTTTATCTGATGATTGTAATATTCAGTGAAAACACTGATGCCCCTGCCGTGCCCCGAGACTCTACTTCCCTTCTCTGATGATCGTCATATTCAGTGAGGGTGAGAACCAGGGACATGGCTCCTGGGTTGGCCTGCAGTTCTACCCTGACTTGGGGTGTGAAGGTTTGAGCAGCACCTCTGGCCAGAGCCAGTGCATTCCACACACCAGCCACCCTTTCCCGAGCTATCACTTGGAGGTGACAACTCATCATCAAAGTTTTCCACTAATTCAGACCCTGCCTTAAAATCCTCATCCACACAAACCCAGTACTTACAAACCTATGGGATCAGTGGGACCAGTCTGTCATCTTACTGCTGTGTTAACTCCTAATCCTCCATTGCATCCCCTTTCCATGCTGAGTCACCCTCGTCGCGCAGCGTGGACACAGGAATGCGCTTTCTTGGGGAAACTGACAAGGTGGGATCATCAAGGAGAGGCGGGGCTGCTTAGATTCTCTGGTGCTCCCTCAGAGAAGCGTGTCCGTTTGGTGTCGTCCACACAGGCTGCTGCAAGGCAGGGCAGGAAGAGTTGCAGGGACATTCCCAGCACAGCTCGAGGTGAGATTTGCAGCCGAGAAGGCTTAGGTCCAAAAGGCGAAACAGCATCACTGAGCCAGGAACCAAAACAAAACAAAGCAGTGATTCTTTCCAAATTTACCAGCAGGGTAAGTTCAAATAGAGATAATTTCTTTGCTTCTAGGGGAGATATTTAGGGGAATTCTTCCCCATGGAAACCGTGAAAGAAAGAAAACATCTTTCTCTAACAATACATTTCTCAATTTCCTTATGTAGATGTGTGTAACTTGGTAATCGAGGGAATGTCGGTGATTCAACTAAATTATGCCAAAATCCCGGACGGATTGCCAGAGAACGGTGTCCAAATGAACTTGAGTAAGCCATGCCCTCAGGACAATGGGTAGAAATGCCCCAAATGCCACCAAGTGGCTTTCGTTGAGAATCCAATGAGATTTGACTCACCTAGTAGTTACACTTCTACGAAATGTTCCTAAGAAAAACATTCAAAAGTGTGTAAAGCAACTTATACAAAGAAAAGTTCATCAAAAAGCTGTTTATTCATGCAGTCAGACAGAAGGAGTAAGTTCTAGTGTTTGATAGCACTGTAAGGTGACAATAGCTAATAATAACTTATTGCATATTTCACAATAGCTAGAAGACTTAAAATGTTCAGAACACAAAGAAATGATAAATGTTTGAAGTGATGGATGTCTAGACACCCTGATTTAATCATTACACATTGAATACATTCATCAAAATGTCACCTGCACCTCATAAATGTGTACAATTATTAAGTCGATCAAAAAATGCTTTTTATTATATTAAAATAGGGGAATGAAATGGGGAACTGAGTAAGTCAAATAGTGAAATAGGGGATTGTACCTTAAAATAGGATGCTATTTTCAAATGGGTTAATACATGTGTGCATTTATTTATAGAAACCACATAGGTCACAAAGCCAGTTTTGTTAAAAACCAATTATTTTTGGAACGTGGCAGATTGAGCGCTCACTCAGTAGCCATGTACCCACCAGCACGCCCTAGTCCTTTTGCACAAAGATGGAGTTGGGATAGTGCCAGCCAGCAAGCTGAGAACTGAAGGAACAGAATGGGAATCTCACTGCTCCTTCCGTTCCACTGTTGCTGTCAGAGGCTGCAGGTGGAGGTGGCAGAAGGTCAGGAAGGAAGCAGCCTGGGTCCCCAGGTTGCCTCCAGAGAGTGGCACTGTGGGAAATCCCAGAGCACTCTGGGAGGGAGAAGCACTGACCCAGCACAGTGTGAAGCCACTGACATTTCAAGGAGAATTTATCCCCATCACACAATCCAGTCCCTCTTTATATGGAGAGCATATAAATATATGTATAAAAATGTATTGCTAATAGTTATCTCTGGGTGGTAGAATGACAGATTTTTTTAAGGGTCTTCTCTACTTTTATGCATTTTACATTTAAAAATTAATGCACATGACATCCTATGGATATAAATGCAATATGTATATTTTTAAATGCACTTTATTGTTGAATTCAAGGCAATAGAGCCCTCGGGAATGGCCATGTGAGAGGATCTCAATAAACATGTGAAAAACACCAATGAATTGATAAATTATTCAGTTTACACATAGGAGAAATGTAGACACAGTTAAAAGACAAGTATTTTCTCAACGGCATGCTGTTTCACTTCAAAAGGAGTTTTCTAGGAATCACAAAAACGATTCCAGCTTTTCTCATCCATTCTAGCTGTAATCGATTTGAGACAGATTTTGGTTGGTAGTTCAAAGATTCATAGCATCAATTTGTAATTTTATTGCCACACAAAGGCAAGAAAATTCTTGAAAAATTTTAAAACATTTAGCATTTTCACTGTGAACAGATATAAACACAAGTAATATTTTCAAATTGTATTACATATCATTGACATGAGGTCACTCTGCTCACGGATATTTTATGAAATACATATGCAACATTATACTTTAATCTAGACATACCTAGGTAGCTTCTGTAATGAACTGTACACATCCCTCCAACTTGAGCTCTTATTTATGGTGAAAATCATAAAAACTCTTTTCCCTCAGTGTCAGTAATTAATCGTGTAGAAGTTCTTTATGAATCTCTGCTGCATAGAAGAAAAATGAAGTGATTGCAAGTCTGCCTTTTACCAACTGCTAGTACTGCCTATGACAATAATGTTGCTCACCTGATCAAAGGTAAAAAATGTGTATCTAAGATCGTAATGAGTGAATGCATACAAAAATTTAGGAGAGACAGTTAGGTAGGAAGGATACACAGTTTTTACATTAGGAACACATGATTTTAATTTGGAATGAAGGGTAGTCTTCACTTAGCCACACAAATACATAGAGTTGGTTTTTTTTCCCCCGTTGGGAGAATATCAATGGTAGCATTCATTAGAAAAAGAGCAATTTAGAGTCAAAGATCGAGTTTGGAGTAACTTCTGCACTGTTTACTGTTGGTGTGAAACTCAACCAGAGGTTGCACCTTCCTTTGAGATGAGGTTAGAGAAGATGCCATTCTGGTGTAATCCACTGGAGAGTGGCAAGGAATGGGGAACCAGGTGTGGAAGACGTGGGGATTCAAATTTAAAGTATGAAAATACAGTTCAGACTTAAAGACTGCAAATCCAAGACTACAAAGTGAGATTTAAGTTTTAACTTAAACTCAAAATTGACTTACCCAGAGCCACCTTACTCTGCTTTAAGAGAGGATGAGAAACAAGTTGTTGGTTAAACAAAACATCATAGCAACTGTATATGATAAGAATGTGATAGTGCCATATGTACTCATAGAAATCATTTATAATATATATTGCAAAACAGGAAACATGCATGTCCATGTAGATTTAGCCCATACACACTTGTCTGAATGTAGTCTATGGTAAATCCTTATAATGCTGGTCACCTGTAAGTGGGAATTGGAAGAACAGTTAAAAAGTGAAAAAGTTATCTTTTCCGCTCATCTCTCTTCTTCCGCCCTCAAGTAGAACCCAATGTCTGTTGTTTCCTTCTTTATGTTCAGGAGTTCTCATTATTTAGCTCCCACTTATAAGTGAGAGCATGTGGTAATTGGTTTTCTGTTTCTGAATTAGTTTGCTAAGGATGATGGTTTCTAGCTCCATCCATGTCCCCACAAAAGTCAGGATCTCATTCTTTTTCATGGCTGCATAGTATTCCATGGTGTATATGTACCACATTTTCTTTATCCAGTCTGCCATTGATGGGCATTTAGGCTGATTTCATGTCTTTGCTCTTGTGAATGGTGCTGCAATGAGCATTCATGTGCATGTGTCTTTATAGCAGAATGATTTATATTTCTCTGGATATATAGCCAGTAATGGGATTGCTGGGTCGAATGGTAGTTCACCTTTTAGCTCTTTAAGGAATCACTATACTGTTTTCCACAGTGATTTAATTAATTTACTCCCCAACCAACAGTGTATAAATGTTCCCTTTTCTCTGTAACCTTGCCACTATCTGTTATTTTACGACTTTTTATTAGTAGCCAGTCTGATTAGTGTGAGATGGTATCTCATTGTGGTTTTGATTTGCATTTCTCCAATGATCAGTGATATTGAGCTTTTTTACTTAATATGTTTGTTGGCTGCATGAATGTCTTGTTTTGAAAAGTGTCTTTTCTTGTCCTTTGCCCACTTTTTTAATGGGGTTGCTTGTTTTTCTCTTATAAATTTGTTTAAGTCCCTTATAAATGCTGGATATTAGACCTTTTTAAAAGTATATTAATTAATTTAAAAAATAAAAGGAAAACCTACAGGAAAAAAAACAACCACTCATCTATCTTCAGTCCAAATCAATCACATCCATGAGTTTAATTCAGACCATGAGCCACCAATTCACAAATCTGAATTCTTATCCAAATCTCAATATATTTGTTTTTTAAATGGGTAACCATTCCTTGCTTACCTGATAGTGTTACTTCTTAATTAAATATAAATAATGTGCAATATATAGAAAACACTTTACAAAGAGTAAATAATTATGTATTTGCAAAAGATAACGGTGTCTCATCTGCAATAGCAGCAATGTTACCCTGACCTAGCCCCCGATCTAACTCTGGGAAACAGACACAATACATGTGATGCTTTTTACTTCAAGGCTTTAGTGTTAGTGAATGTGGCCCCATTACGTTCCATTATAATTTCTTGATACTAATTCATATTTCAAAATATCCCCTAAATCAGATCATTGCTTTAGAAATAATATTAAATATGGCACAGAAATAGAAAACCCGAGATGCTACAAAGCTTACAGTGTCTTTAACTCGGGGGGTCCTGGCGTGTTGTCTTCAGTTTCTGGATTTCTTGCTGAGAAGTTAGTAGGAATCCCGGCTGAGCTCTTTCTCTTTGATTTTTATTACTTAAATTGAAACTTTTATTCACACATGCAGATATAATAAAAAAAAATTACTGAAGAAGTGAGCAGTGAATGAGCAGATTGATGGGTCCTCCCCATCCTTCTGTTCCCTGTGGTCAATTGGTCTCAGGAGCCCCTCTCTCTAGCAGGACAACCATCCAAGCAAGCTGCCCACAGGAGGCAAAGCCCTTGTGGATGACAGGGATCAATACTGTCTCCCCATCTGTCACTCAGTCACAGGACTCTGTCAAGATCCTCCAGCTGGATCCTTGTTCCGACAGCTCCGTGTCTCACCCAGAGTCTTTCGCTCGTGCATGATGGAATGAGTGAAGTTAAAGAGCAGATAGCAACACATGTTCTTTTTGGTTTTGTTTGTTTGTTTTCCTTGAGACAGGATCTTGCTCTGTCACCCAGGCCGGAGTGCAATGGTGCACCTGCCAGGCTCAGGTGATCCTGCCACCTCAGCCTCCCTGAGTAGCTGGGAGTACAGGTGTGTACTACCATGCCTGGCTAATTTTTGTGTGTATTTTTTTTCTTTTTCTTTTTCTTTTTCTCTCTCTTTTTTTTTTTTTTTTTTTTTTTTTTTTTTTTTTTTTTTTTGAGGTGGAATCTCACTCTGTTATGCCCAGGCTTGAGGGCAATGGCATGGTCTTGGCTCACTGCAGCTCCATCTCTTGGGTTCAAGCAATTCTCCTTCTTCAGCCTCCCGAGTAACTGGGATTACAGGAATGCATCACCACGTGTGGCTAATTTTTGTATTTTTAGTACAAACTGGGTTTCACCATGTTGGCCAGGCTGGTCTCGAACTCCTGACCTTAGGTGATCCAACTGCCTTGGCCTCCCAAAGTGCTAGAATTACAGGCATGAGCCACTGCGCCTGGCCATTTTTTTGTGTGTTTTTTTGTAGAGACAAGGTCTTGCCTTGCTGAGGCTGGCCTTGAGTTCAAACGGTCCACCTGCCTCTGCCTCCAATGTGCTGGGATGGCAGGTGTGAGCCCTGAGCCTCACCCCAGTGCATATCCTAAGTTCTGTAGATGACGATGAGTTCTTAGTCAAAGAAAGTTTGGAAGAGGACAACTCAAGAAGTAATAATACTACAAAGATTTAGACATTTTTATCGGTTCCAAGTCCCACATTTCTTAACACCTAGACCCCAAGCAGACACAACTCTGTGTGTCCAGATGCAACATGGGAAATATAAATCTTGTCAAGTTATGGAAAAAATCCCAATCTGGAATTTCGGTCAGAGGTCTGGTCACATTTCTGTCACTGATTTCCGAAGGGGAGCTGTACTTCCTCTTCTGAAAACTAAGAGGTTTAGAATAATAGGATCTCTTTTCTTCCTTCTCACTTCTACTATCCTCTGTCAGACTCCGTTTTAATTTCTAATACTCTAAATTCACTTCCACCTTTCTACGCCCCATTACGTTCTATTATAATATCTTGATACTAATTCATATTTCAAAATATCCCATAAATCAGATCATTGCTTTAGAAATAATATTAAAAGTCTGTGACGTCCCTACAATCTCTGATGATACCAACAGATGTTTTGAACAGGGTTGGCAAACTGATTCCCGTGGCCCAAGTCTGGCTCTCCGTCTGCTTTGACGCCACAAGGACAGAGCTGCCTAGTGTTGAGGAAGATGCTATGGCCAGCAAAGGCTGAAATATTTAGGATCTGGCCCTTTCCAAAAATGTTTGCCAACCCCTGTTTTAAATGATCAGGGCATAGGTGTTCTTTTGTCTTGTCTAGGGCTGATGCTATGAGTTTAATTTGATCTCACCTGTTTGAGAATCGGCAAACCTCATTCTGAATGCGGAGGTCTGGAGTTCAGTGATTGCCCAAAAAAGATCAGCACAGCTGAAAAGTTTGTGCTCAGAGGTCCAGCTTAGAGCTCCACGTTTCTAGCTGCATGGGTAAATAACTTTACTCTCCTGTGTCTCGATTCTCTAACCTGGAAAATGCGTGTCATAGCAATACCACTTGATAGGATTCTTTCGAGAATCATATAGAATAATGTACACACATCTATAGCACAGTGTGAGGCACACCGTACAGGTTTTAAGTTGTTAGTTTATTTCTCATTACACACACACACTGCACATGCCACCTATTTAAACAGAAAGTGAATAATCTCCCAATCGCATAGGATGACGACATTAAGAAAGCAAATGTATACACTCTTTTTGCTGAGAGTCTCAGGAACAGGTCTGTCCTGGCTTTGTCATCAAAATATCATCCCTGAGTCAGATAAGTTTCAGTACAAGAGAAATCAAGAAGCAAAACTAAAGAAAAAAAATTAGACTGAAATTAATACAAAAAAATGCATAAAGAAAGACAGAAAATGTTGTTGTCTAGTATTATTTTATATTAGGCTAGAAAACAAGTTAAGAATTTAAAGAAGCGAATTGTACAGAAAGTCTCATTATTTTGTAGTAACATGGCATATTCTCTACCTAATGAGCAATTGCTTTTGATTCTTCACAGCAAATGGTACAGTAATTGAAATGGAAAGACTTAGAATATAAGATAAATTCTGCATGTTGATTCTTTTAAAAGTAGTAATATTTTTCTTGTTGTATACACTGAAGATCTGCATTCTAAGACAATAAAAGAGGAAAAAACACAAAGAACATTTAAAAAACACTTTTAGGAATGCTGAAGACGTGCCTTGCTTTTGGTTTCATTGATTTTTATTCTTTAAAACAAGCTTTTTAAAAATTTTCAAATATGACATAGTCATTGTTCAGCCACACCCAAGCACAGTACCATTTGTTGTCAACCGTATCATCAATTTCATTTTAATCTTCCCTGAGTACTGAAGTAAAACATGCTGAGCCATAGCTTTCCTTTGCTGTGGCAGGAGAAAATGTACTAAGCACTGTTGCTCTTTTTCCTGTCAGTTTTCAGACCCACCTTCCCTCGAGGGCAAACCCCTCTGCAGTCAGGATGCAGCTCTGTGTCTGGGAAGCAGGGTATGTCACAGTGTGTGCTCCATTGATTAACCATGAAAACAGTAATGGAACTGCCATTGATCCTTGAAATGGTTCCTCCGAAATCCGTTAGGACATCCACAGGGTCACTACTCATGTTCTGTGGCGAGGATAAGCTTCAAGCTCTCTGACTGCTTGCTAACTGCCCTCTGCAATAAACTGCTTACCTTTCCATTACCACCTCAACAATTGCTTGCCAGAGTGGAGTGCATGGAAAATAGATAAAGAAGCTTCCAAACTTCACAACTGCAGGAAGAAGCATTTGCATGACTGGGACTGAGAATTTTCAGTCTGGAAAATAATCGTCCTGTACGCCAGAGAGTATGAAGTGACTCCATTTCAAAGTTCCAGAGTCAAACAACAAAATATCTGGCTACTTCTTATATTACACTTAATTTCTTAAGGTACTTTCATATTTCCATTACTTGTTTGTTTCTCAGGATTATATATCAGGATTACTTCTAAAAATGAAGAAAATCTTGATGAAACCATTACTAAAAAGTATTAAATGACTATGTGAGTGTTACTAAAGGCAAGACTCTAAGTTAGCTCCCAAGCCACCCACCCACTCATCTATTCATTTACCCACCCACCCACATACCCACCCATGCACCCATCCATTTTCTCACCCATCCACCTACCCACCCACCCATCCACCGATCCATCCACTCATCTATCCATCCATCCATCCATCCATCTATCCATCCATCCACTCACCCATTCTTCATCCATCTTCTCATCCAACCACCCATCCACTCATCCATCCATCCATCTATCCATCCACTCATCCATCTATCCATTCATGTATCCATCCATCCAGCCACTCATCCATCCATCCATTCATCCAACCACCCATCTGTCCATCTATCCACCCATCCTTCCACCTGTCCTTCCATCCATTTATCCACCTATCTATCCGTTCAACCATCCCAGCAAGGTTCTTGCCACTGAGTCAATGAAAGATACAGTGATATATATAATTTTTATTGTTCTATTATTTCAATCAAATTCAGGGAGTCTAACAAGAGAAAAACTTATGCATGATCTATGAAAATTCAGAAAAAGTGCCTTATCTATACAAAAATGTGTATGTATCACCATTTCTCTCCATCACCAGATGAGACTATTTCATGTGAGGCTTGAGAGAAATGGTGTTTATTCCTATTGAGCATGATGCATGTTTGGAGTAACATAAATTTAAGTTAGAAGTGTTATTTTTCCCAGTAAACTGTAGAGAAGAGGACTTGCTAGACCATGGTGGATGGTCCTACTCAATGCACACGTGTAAACCACACTGCCCATGAATGAACCTCACTCACCATTCCTACTTTTTTCCCAGGGGAGCTGAGATGTGAATGTTAACACCTCTCAAGAGACTTCCTAATCTATCCAGGCCTCTCTCTTGATTCAGGCAGCAAACAAGCCTTCGATTATTATGTATTCTCTGAATGCTGCAGGAACTCCATGTTCTGAGGAGGTGGCTGCCAATTGGGACCAGCAGGGCTGGGTTTCCCAGGGGCTCCAAGGGTCCCTGGTACAGGGCCAGGACTCAGCACCACAGGCCATCACAGCAAATCACAGGAAAGAGGTACAAAATAACAGAGACATCCTAGCCCAAGATACACATGTAAAGGAAGTCACTGAAGAAAATGTCAAAAAGAGCTGAGGTGGGCAGATCACTTGAGGTCAGGAGTTCGAGACCAGACGAGCCTGACCAACATAGTGAAACCTCATCTCTACTAAAAATACAAAAATTAGCCAAGCATGGTAGTGTGTGCCTGTAATCCCAACTACTCAGGAGGCCAAGGTGGGAGAATCACTTGAACCTGGGAGGTGGAGGTTGCAGTGAGCTGAGATCACACCACTGCACTTCACCCTGGGCAACCGAGTGAAACTCCGTCTCAAAAAAATAAATAAATAAAATAAAATAGAATAAAAATAATTTTAAAATGCCAAAAACAACAATTAAAAAAAAACAGAAGAATGAAGTGTTCACAGACCAAACCTAGAAATATGTTTGCTGAAAGAATACCAGGTAAAAATAGGCCAAACTGTGCCAGCTTAACAGGCAAAACTTCTGAATGAGCAAGATAATTTTTTTTTTATCCAGTGGTGTCAAAAACCCTCCTCATCTAGCTCTATAAGCAATGGGAAGAAAACAAAGATAAAGAATTTTATTTCAAAATTCCTCCCATAACCATATGCTGAAAAAAATTTATTTCCCATAATACTTGAAATATATATTTGAAAAACAAAAAGGATAGAGATGAAATCTACTCTGAGGGCTTTATAGGGATTATTTAATGATGTCATTTCTATAAAACCAGGAATTACAACAATAGATTAACTATAGAAATCTAAAGGCATTTTCTTCAAAATTACTTAGAATAAATACAATTTCCATTTTTGTCAAACTTTGAGACATTAAAAATCTCACTCTTAATTTCCTAATGGCATCAGTTTTAATGATTTATATAATTTGAAGTGGTTATTTTCCATACTTCATTACTTCCTCCAAAATGATCATTGATTTGATAATTACTTGATATTTTAAGGCCTGAAGACATAATGTCCTTGAAAATATTTTAAATGTCTTCCTCTAAGCAAAAATAAATTACAAGAACTTAGAGATGATTTATTTTTTCAACAAAGATAAAGATCATTTTATTTTATCTTAATTATGACTGTGTAGCAACATGTCTTATTGAAGAAATCAACTTAAAGCTTGTTAACAGAGCATAAAGTAAGGCATTTCTCTATAGAGTATGCAAATATTGTTGTATTTTATTAGAATGACCAAACATTACCTGCAGACAACATTTTACCAACTGATCACGTGTTTACATGAGTCAGTCTTAAGAAAAAATTTGGCCGGGCGCGGTGGCTCAAGCCTGTAATCCCAGCACTTTGGGAGGCCGAGACGGGTGGATCACGAGGTCAGGAGTTCGAGACCATCCTGGCTAACACGGTGAAACCCCGTCTCTACTAAAAAAATACAAAAAGCTAGCCAGGCGAGGTGGCAGGCGCCTGTAGTCCCAGCTACTCGGGAGGCTGAGGCAGGAGAATGGCGTAAACCTGGGAGGCGGAGCTTGCAGTGAGCTGAGATCCTGCCACTGCACTCCAGCCCAGGCGATAGAGCGAGACTCCATCTCAAAAAAAAAAAAAAAAAAGAAAAGAAAAAATTTGAGTACAACTCTATTCACAGGCATTATCTAGGAATATTTGCCGGGATAAGTTTATCCTACAGCGTTCCGCATATCTCCAACATTACTGTCATCGACATACACAAAATAACGCATAAATAACTTCACTCCGCAGAACACACAGCTCTCCTTTCAACGCCTTCAAATTGCTACTATTACAAATCATCAAGTTATCTTCCAAATGGATAAAAACAACACAGTGAGCCAAGGTTCACATGTAACCATTAGGATTTTTTTATGAAATAAAATTAGGTATAGTTTATGAGAAAATGTATCAACATGAAACCCGGAAAAGTTCTACTCAAGTGGTTTAACTTTGCTCCATTGAAGAATCTTCAACTCCAAGACTTTGACTATGTTCCCCAAGTTACTGAAAATATGTTTATGTCAGCCTGGTGCAAACTGTTAATTAAGAAACAGGTACAAAGAGGTGTTCGGGTTTTGTTTTCTTTGAATATAAACAGAATGGAGTTCCAGCACTTTAGGTGGGATTCACATGCTCTGGGCCCATGTCTGCTTCAGAAACAGGACAGGGAAACAGGGCAGGGCTCCGGCTCCCAGGACAGGTGAGGAATGAGGAAGAAAGGGCATTTGGGGGGCACTCCCCAAAACTGTGCTGAGGGAATGAGCAAAGCACAGGGATGAGAACAGTAGGTGCACAGGTTCACAGGGCATTGGGGTTGCCTGGAGGATCTGCCTCACAACTACTTGAAAGACTGAAGTGGAGACTGCTCTGGACTGGGAGCCAGGAAAATCTAAAATCTGGATGCAAGATTTTAGGAACAAGAATCCTGGCCAGTTCTGCCACTAACAATTTCTCCCCATAGGTGATTTCATTCAACCGCATGGTTTTAAATGTGTCAGTGAGTTGGTGGAAACTCTGAAAGATTTGGATTTGTCTGTCCATAAAAAGAACTGATAAAAGAGCAACCTATGGAGACATAAGCTTATTTTCTGTCATCTAAAAGAATTCCAGAGACAGCATGCAGGATGGGATGTGATCATCAAGGGATGTGTATTAGGCTGTTCTCATGCTGCCAATAAAGATATCCTGAGACTGAGTAATTTATACAGGAAAGAGATTTAATGGACTCACAGTTCCACATGGCTGGTGAGGCCTCACAGTCATGGCAGAAGGCAAGGAGGAGCAAGTCACATCTTACATGGATGGCGGCAGGCAAGAGGGCATGTGCAGGGAAACTGCCCTGTATAAAACCATCAGATCTCGTGAGACTTATTCACTATCATGAGAACAGCACAGGAAAAACCCGTCTCCAATATTCAATTACCTCTCACCAGGTCCCTCCCACAACATGTGGAGATTATGGGAGCTACAATTCAAGATGAGATTTGGGTGGGGACACGCGCAAACCATATCAGGATGCAAGATCCAAGGAACAAGGCAATTGTCAAAGATACAGGATTTCTCCATTGAACCCTGGTATCCACCCACACATCCCTTGGGCAGACCAAGTTGCATAGTAAGTGCTCAATAAATTGAATGTTTGTTGAATTAACTAAATATTTAAAACTGCAGAATCAGACATAGGGTTAAAGAGCTGAACCCCAGTGTTGCCCCTAACTAATCAGGTAACATGATGCATGCTATTTGATCTCTGCAGGTCAATTTATTGTTTGAGGGTTTTCTGGTGATGATGTGATGAAGACAGGCATGTAGAGTGGCCGGCAATGCTGCTGGTCTCCTGACCTCTGAGTTGGGTTCACTTCACTCTTCACTTTCGAATTCACCTTGAACCTCTATTTGCTGTTTTCCATCCTTGATCCATGAGATCAATTGCTGACTGGTCTACATTTCAACATGCATCCTGGCTGTGTTTCAGTAAATCCTAACAAATAAATATGGACACTCAATACCAGAAACAGAACTAAGTTGAAAAGAAGAAAGCAGAGTGAGCTTGAGAGCCATTCTTCTCCCCCAGCCACGTTCACCAACACCTGTGCACTCAGTCCAAGGCTTACTCTTCACCCTCTGTCCTGGCCATTCTGACACCACCATGAATTGTAGAATCTACCCAAGATCTGCATAGAAATTAACGGGACAGCTCGGAAAAGAGTACATTATTCTCTACCTTCTCCTCCCATTCCTTAATGTACATATTCTCTGGAAATACATCCTTTTAAGAAGCTATAGATATTCTGCTTATAACACAGATTAAAGTTATTTCACAGAATAAATGAGAATGATGAAATTTGGATTACTTAATTACTCTAAATGCCAAAAATAAAAAGTTCCTTATCGTTCTGAAGAATAAATATATAAATTTATTCAAAATTATGTATATTCTTTTATAGTGGGATACTACATTATAAAAATGCTTTTAAATCTTTTTTTAAAAAGAGGAAATCTACAATTTTTTGATATATTTCTGATAATATAATAAAAACATCACTGCAGTAAGACAAACACAGGATTATTGGAGGATGAAAGCCTTATTAATTATGGGAGCAGGAGCGCTATCAAATTACTTTATTAAGGTATTTTGATTCTTTGTATGTTTAATCAAAATTAATAATAATATATGTATTAGTAATATTTTTAGTGCTCTCACTTTATGCTGTCCTGTCACATCCTTTCTCAAGATGGCCTGCCATTCATTATGAAATCAGGGAAACACACAGGTGAGCATGTACACAGAGGTGGGCATGTACACATAGATGAATATACACACACAGGTGACCATGTGCACACAGGTGAATAGGTGCACACAGGTGAGCATGTACACATAGGTGAGCATGCATGCACAGGTGACCATGGATCGTGTACACACCCAAAGCATACATAAGCCATATGGAGGATGTGTAAATATACAGATCTAGTTTCTGCCATATCTTCATCCTCCTTCATTTATTGGACAGTCTACATATTTATCCCTCATTATATAATGCTGTATAGGATCAATTAATGTTTGTGTTCCTCAATCAACAAGTTTTAACCTACTTTCCAGAAAGTATCACATCATATTTTTTGTATTTTTGTCTGAATTAATTACAATATCTTACATGTCATATATGCTCAGAAGTGTCTGCTGACTCATTGATCTGGAACTACATTTCTGAATATCCTATTTTTATCTTGAGAAATTTTAAAACTTTTCATAACTTACTATTTTTTAAAAATTCAGTTTGCTAATAATTCCCATATTTCTAGGCTTATTGAACACCTGAAAAATCCATCAGGGACCCTGAATTAAGGTCAAGCATGCTGTTTAAAGACTCAGAACCAGAGTAGCTGATGATGGTTACAAATCATGCCCACCTTACACATAGGCAGGTGGGTAGCAACCTTGGAAGCTCTGACTTTACAGGGAAGTACATTCTCTGCTGGTTGTTTGCTGTAATTCCATCCTTAGAATTCAATCTTTCCCACTTAGATTGATAGCCCTGCTAAAAGGCAAAGCAAAACAAAAGAATAATAAACAAAGCCACTGTATGCAGTAAGACATGGATTCTAACAGGAGAAACTTTTTTCTGATGGTTGGAGAAACGAGAAGTGTTATACCACTGACAAGAAATAAAACCATACGTGTAAATGTTCATTCACCTTTGTGCTTATGTTTTATGTTGAACTTTCCTGCTACTAGACTTTAATGGGTGTTTTCTATGATGGTTACAATGAGGTTTCAAATATTGAAAACACTGATATTCTCAGTGACATCACTGTGCCACCATGCTATCAAAATAATTAGAACGGGAGCATGACATGGAGAGAAAAGGCTCATGGTTGAAATTCCGGGAAGCTGGGTTCCAGTAATAACTCTCATTTACTTGCTGTAGAACGATGGGAAAGCCAAGAAAAGTAATTTTAACTTTCTTTGTTTTGCCAAGAGTTCCTCAATTAACAGGAAGTATTTTTACAAGAAACATGGCTTTGTTTGGAAAGCAAATGGCAGTTGTAAGAAAAGTGATGAGGACGAGCAACTCTGAATGTGGGGGCCTATGGGGGTGGGTGGGTGGTGTCACTCGAAAAATGACAGCTCTGGATTTTAAGTGCCAGCCTAACACCATGTTCCTAAATTGGAAAGACTGTTAAGACCAAAGAAAACATTTGAGTGCAACATATTCTTTTTAAAATTCTAAATGATCTATTTTTCCCGTGTTTTAAATGATCAGCTGCTTCATTTAAAACATGTCTTCTAATAAACATGTTGCTAGAAACATGTCTTCTAATAAAAACTGCATTATGCTTTTCCATAACTTCTGACTTGAGTGAGCTCAGCACTGGGCTCAGAATGATATTAATTTAAAAAGAGAAAAAAAGACAGGACGTAATGAGCTGTAAAAAGACTGTAACTCTGGAAAGAATAACACTGAAAGATACTTAATATGGGGCCAATTATTTGACTGGCACTTGGATCTTGCCTTTTGTAATAACTTCAACAGAGAAAGAAATTTCAACATAGAGATTTTTCTCTACAGTATATATGGCATACATGAGAATACAGGATAACAGTTTCAAGCCAGGATATCTCCAGACACACATACAATCTGTAGAGTATATCTAGGCTAGTTACAATCTCTCTGTGTCATGTTCCTTACATCTAAAAATAGTGAGTGGAAATAATTGTATTTATATATCAGGATATTAAAACACCCTGATACATAACAGGCTGATACAGGTTAAAAGAGTATCTGGAACAAACAAATGTTAACTATTATTACCAATAATAATAATTTTGTTATTGCATTGGGTATCAGAAAAACACTGGTAGTATATAAGAATGCTTTAAATAAACCAGGAAATAAACACATGATGATGTAATCTATATTTACAATAGCTATAAAAAGGTATTTTATTAAAAGGCATATGCAAAAGTTACTGTTTGGAGAATTCCCAAAAGATGTATCACAGAGCATGTCTCTTCCAGGCAAACCAGAACACATAATAAAGAGGTGGAGAGTGATATTCTAGGGCTGTACGATGATGAATTGAAATCTGTTTCCTGAAATAACTTGAACAAGACTGTCTCATATGTTGAATTTCAATGAAACTATGATGCATTATTATTGACAGAAAAAAAATACTGCCAATAAAAGCATGACATGGCCAGGTGGTGGCACTTAATAGCTAGACCCTGGTGGGTGTAACTAAGATGGGCTGGGGGAAGGGTAGCAGGGGCATGATCTACAGAAAGCACTGAGGCTGGTTAACTCAACACATTTCCAGGGGCAACCTGGATGGGCAGTCCACAAAGCACACTCAATTTGTACCAAGAAAAGAAATCAAGACACCGCGAGCATAAAACTGAGAGCAGCCACTGCCATAAAGTCTGATTCCTCATTCAGTTTCCTGGCCTAACCCAGTTTTGAGACCTGAAGCCCCCTCGAGGAGGAAGAGTTGGACCCCCGCAGGAATTGCATAGATCCTAGAGAGAGTGCAGACTGCACAAGCTCAAAATATCAGTAACCTCCATTGCTACCACCACCCCAGACATGGTCATTTTTCCTAGAGTTAATTCTCACGGTTCCTATTATGTGACATATGGCCACTGGTTTCATGAAAATCTTTGTTTTTATTCTTATCAGATAGGAGGGGCAAACGCAATGAACCTGAACATCATATAGAACATAGAATAGCACATACATACGGTTCTGTCTCACACGGATGCTAACACCTTTGCCTTCTTCTGTAATATAGTCCAAAGAGACCTGGGCCACTTGAACTTCCCTCAGCACATCCCATCAAACCACTGTACAGATGACATCCAGCAAATTGGATGGATTGGATGGGATGGCCAACACCTTGGAACCCTTGATAGGACACATGAGCTTCACAGGGTGATAACTGAACCCTACAAAGACCCAGGAGACACCCATGTCAGTGGGGTGTTTGAAGTTTCAATGACCCAGGGGCATGTGAGGACACCCCATCTAAATAAAGGGAAATGGTCGCATCGTGCACCTCTTGTAACCAAGATGGAAGCATGGTGTCTGGTAGGCCTCTATGGGTTCTGAAATCTCCACACCTGAGAGCGCAACTCAAACACTACAGTGGTTGCGGGGGTTGGTCTCCAAAGGCCATGGTCACTTTTGTGTGGAGCTCACAGCAGGAAGAGGCTCCGCATGTGCAGCTAAGGTGGAAGCAACCCTGTCTCTTAGTCCACATGGCCCAAAGACCACATGGCATCAGAGTGGTGGGAGAGACACCCTTTAGGGCTTATGGGAGAACTCAGTGGCTGGATCACGATGCAGATCTCTAAAGTTCTGGAGGACAACCATGCCATCTGAATCAAGGAACTACACAGCTTTTGTAAAAGAATGCATAGAATGCCACCAGTCCCTGGTAGAGAAGGACCACATGGGGACCATGGACCATGAGGCACAAGCGCCTACTCTCAGCTGGGTTCCATCCACCTACCAAGTCACAGGGGTGGGTGTGCCCTGCAACAGGCCCTCCTAGACAGACATGGCATGCTAGGGCTCAAGCTCATGGCACACTTAGGTCACAGAGACACCAGGCCACCTGCCAGGGTTGTCCACCACTTCCTCTCTCAGCTCACCCCTGGACTTTGAGGGGTATCCCCAACATCTGGTGAGGGAGAAACTGTGGAGAACTTGGTCTGTGATTATTTGACCTCCTAATTTTCTAAACTTGAACCTCAGCATATCCCAGTTTACATCACATTATTACTTTGTTTGGGGCCCTAATCTAGCCTTTTTCCCCAAAATGTTCAAATGCCAGCATAATAAATGTGATGCACAGTTGATGCCTAAATTCAAAGCACCCAGAAAGCAGAAGCAATTGCGGCTTGCTTGATTTCAATGCCGCAGAATCTATCCCCTAAAACCTCCACACAGGAGCTAAGAGAATGATCACCCCTACCTTAAAATCTTCTTGTAAACAAAATTTATCAAGAGTAACTGTGTCATGATAATGAGAGCAAGGGGAAACTTTGTGAGAGGAGCTCTTACTTTAGAGACCACCCTGTCACTTTTAAATGATCCTCCGTTGGCCTCCAACACCATAGTAGGAAAGAAAGAAAGAAAAAGAAAAGAAAAGAAAAGAAAGAAAGAAAGAAAGAAAGAAAGAAAGAAAGAAAGAAAGAAAGAAAGAAAGAAAGAAAGAGAAAGAAAGAAAGGGAGAGAGAGAGGAAGGAAGGAAGGAAGGAAGGAAGGAAGGAAGGAAGGAAGAAAGAAAGAAAGAAAGAAAGAAAGAAAGAAAGAAAGAAAGAAAGAAAGAAAGAAAGAAAGAAAAAAAAAAGAAAAAAAGATCAAACATGAAAGGCAAGTTCAGAATCATCTAGAGAATATTTTAAATATGAAAAATAATCCTGGCTATCTTGACAGCTTTTCTTTCTGAAATGTCAGCAAGCATCGTTGTGCAGAAGACCAAGTCATCTTTCAGGGTGGAGGGAAAGATGATCACATATTAAACTGAGGGCAAAAGAGAAAAGAGGGAAATGCTCAAATTCTCTTTGCATCAGCATGAGTTGAAAAAAAAAAAAAATCTCCACACTGTCAAAAGAAGAATTGGAGGCAAAATTTCTGTGAACTGTGGCCAAGGTGAGCATATATTTTTCAGATTTTTTTCAACAATTTCCACGAAAATATAAAAGGTGCAGTCACTCTTCATAGGGAGTGTGGATGATTTATCTACTCAATTAGACTTGGTTTTCGGAGCCACCGGAGCAGAGGATGAGCCCCACCGAATGGCCACATTCTGCCCCGCAGTTCAAAGCTGCGCCCTCCACAGCCCAACCTAGCTCCAAAGAAGAAAATTGCTCCTCTGGGCTGTGATTAGGGCTTTGAAAGTTTTTAAACTAATGAGCCCTGCCGTGGGATTACCAGCAACCATGCACAATTTTACCAAATGCCCAGACTCATGGAGAGAATGGCCGCTGGGGCATATTTCCGGGGAGGAAGTGGCTGCGTGCTCTGACCCGGTAGCAGTTCTTCCTGATGATCCTGGCCACGTACCCTGGTTTTTCCCTCATGAGATCAGGCAAAGAAACCGTGGAAGCTGGTAACGGGGTGACGGACTTCAAGAGCCGCTCAGGTTTACCCCACATCCCTGAGACCTCAAAGCTTTTTCTAAAGTCTAATCCTGGGAAACATTTTCATTATTCCAGAAGATACCCTTGTTGGCTCTTGGAGGAATGGGAAAAAAATCTTAAACCTCATAGAAGCGTGAGTGGAGCTGATTTCTGTCTGATTTCAGGGCTGCAACCCATCCCCTTCTTCATATTTGAATTTCAACTTTTCAGGTACGTTTTACTCCTTCCTAATAGAAGTAAGGCTTGAAGACTGAACAGTTACTTAACCTTTATTTACATTAATTTATCGAATTTTTCTCTGACAGCAGGTCAGAACGATGAGCTCATAAGTAACTTGGAACCTTGACAGGATGCCCAAAGAGGTAAAAGGATGTTGGAAGTGGAGATTAAGGGCATTTTGCGGGCTTCATAGTTTTTGGAGAATTAGCCCTGTAAGAAATGTGGCATTGGTTGGGCCTAGACTACAGTCATGCACATAACAATATTTCTGTCAATGGTGGACTGCATGGACAACAGTAGGCCCATAATTATAATGGAACATATATGGAAATCTGGTATATAACACTTGATATTGGCAGTGCAGGTCAAGTAGAGGAAATGATTGATATTCAGTGATGGTGCTGAGACAGTTGGTTTTTCATATGAAAAATATACATAAATAAGCATAAATACCACCTAGATTTGTGAGAGTACATTCTATGATGTTCAAATAACAAAATTGCCCAGTGACACATTCTCAAAATGTAACCCCTTTGCTAAGTGACACATGATTATATAGTAAATAGTAAAAAAAAAAAAAAAAGGCATCAAAAGAGAAACTCAAAACTTAATTTTTATTATATTGGTTAATTCAAATTTTATCTTTGAGTAGCCAATAACATCATGTTTCTCACATATATTTTTTTCCATCTGGTCATCTCTTCTTAGCTTTCAAGAAGCAAAATGTTGATCTTTCTCCTCCAAATTACATTATCCTGAGTGGGTTACTCTAAATGTCTTTAGATCATTTTAAAAGCATAGATGATTCTGTTGTTTTTAATAACTGCCTTAAAGAAGTGTTACCATGTATACAGGGCTGTGAAGACTCCTTTGAGTCTTTAGGGGCCTTCCTGATTCTTTCCAGCCTGCAACAGATTTAAATATCTATCAAAACAGCAGAGAGGTCAGGACAAGAAATAACTCAGCATTTTTTTTTTAAAGGTGCAAACCATACAAATTGAACTGGAATATTTTTTTAAATGAACTAAAATGGTGTATGAACACAATCAAAATTTGCATTTTAGCTGTATATTGATTCTTTGGGATTCACTGCAGACTTGTCTGTTTCTGATAAGGATTGGGGGAATGTCTCTGTTCTTTATAATCCACTTTTAGAAAGCCTTAACGTTGCAAGTAAAATGCAAAGCTCCAACTCTAAATACTCACAGTTTCAACCAGACAAAGATGTCATTGCCCACCTAACATGGTGTAATTAATCCCTTCTCATTTTCCCCATCTACACAGTACAATATAACTATGGGTTGTCCAACACCTCCCACGTCCACAGTTGAGCAATTATTATGATAATTAACACTATGGAAATTACCCGAACCAACCTATCCTGCATTACCAAAGGAGAAGATGCTGTTTGGCTGTGCATTTAGCTGTGTGCATGTGTGTCTGCATGTGCATGCACAGGTGTGTGTGTCTGTGCATGTCTGGTGTCTAACATGCTCCATATTAAAGACACTCCATATTAAAGAAACAGATTTGGGTTGCTTTCTTTCAAATCTGAGTTTCTGAGGGTCTTGCATGTTCAGAAAGAGAACTGCATCTGTTTGAATCTCAGTCAGATAAACAAATATTTAAATGTAAGCAATGTTGGGAAGATTGCTTTACGCACTGAAGCAGAGCTTGGCATTTAGGAGGAGAAAACGGGGCCAGAGTCAATGTAACTGACTAGAGATTACTGAAGCAGGAAGCTCAGGGACACAGTCGACGCCTTCCTAAGGCTTCTGTAGACATAGACTGCGGCTTATTGACTTGCAGGGTTCACGCATAAGATAATTGAGGGAAGGTGACTTCACCAGTACACGCTAGAACTCAGCATCCGAGAATCCTCAAAGTGAAGCATGTTGCCTGTTTCCAGACCGTCCCACTGTCTCTCCCATGAGCACCTCCCTTCCTGTTCTCTTTTCTTGGTAACGTAATTCTGATGCACTATACGTTTTTCCACATTAATAACTCCAATCTCATTGGACTTTGGACTCAGTGACACTAAGATGAAATGGATAGTTAGTAAATAGAATGGCAGAAACATATTTTAAAATTTTTCAACTAAAAATAATTACATTGAAACTTAAAATAGATAAATAAAAAAGATTTTGTGTACTCATTCAGGAAATCAGTTTTATATATGATGTAAGGGAGAGTTGCTTGAAACGTGTTTTGTGTAAAATAGACTTAGGGATTTTAAGCAACTGTAAGGGCAAGACAAACACGGGCAAGATGCGGGAATCTGGAACAAGAAGTTCATTGCCACACCTCGGGCTTATTAGCATGCACCTCCTTATGAAGAAGCTCCCCTCAGAGGTCCTCATGGATCCAACAGTATCCTACACATTCACATCATGTTCAAAACATTTCTTTGTCTCCAGAACAATAGACAGCCTGTCTGATACACGTGTCCCTTACAAAAAAAAAGGGGGGGGCATCTCTTTCTCTTACCACACATTCCCCATCCCTAAACTCAGAACCAACAGGTTGAAAAATTCTGGGGTAGGCTTGTATGATGGGAATGAGTTCACCACATCACTCCACCTACACCCAACCACACTTACAAGTGAGGCATACTTTCACTGACTGGAGGGTGCACTGCAGATGCAGAGCCCAGTGCAAAGGAAAACCGTGAGGCCTGTGGCCCAAAACTTATTAAGAACTTCAGGACCATGACAGAAGAAAGACCAAGTGGCCTTCTGAGCATACTCAGGTCTTGTGCCCATGGAGCCAGCCCCTTGCACAAGCAAGCCCAGTGAAATTCATCAAGGTCTGGCTCAGAAGAGAACAGACCAATACCAATGGATTTATAGGGTTTACTCATGAATGAAAATAAATTTGTGTTATTTTTCTTCTCGAAGTCATTTTATTTAATTTTCTTTTGAAATATACATAATATAAAATTTGCCATTTTAGCCATTTTTAAGTGTATGATTCAATGGCATTCATTGTACTCACAAAGTTGTGCAACCATCACCACCACTCAATCACAGAATGTTATAGCTTGAAAACTCAAGCTCTGTCTCCATTAAACAATTACCCCCCAACTTCCCCTCACACCAGCCCCTGGCAAACACCATTCTATTTTCTGTTTTTATCAATTTCACCACACTATGTGTCTATTATAAGTGGATTCTTAAGAGATTTCACTGATGTACTTCACTGAACGTCATGTCTTCAAGATGCATCCGTGCTGTAGAATGTGCCAAAATTCTATGCTGATAATGTTCCACTGTGTGTATGTATATACCCCAGTTTGTTAATTCATTCATCTATCAATGGACACAGGTTGCTTCAACGCTTTAGCAACCATAAATAATACTGCTATGAACATGGATGTGCAATGTCTTTTTGAGTCCCTGCTTTTAGTTCTTTTAGATATATACCCCTAAATGGAACTGTTGGATCTTATAGGAATCCTAAGATTTACTTTTTTGAAAGGCTGCCGTACTATTTCCACAACAGCAGCACTATTGTTCATCCCCACCAGTGGTATACAAGGGTTCCAATTTTGTCACATCCTCAACAACAATTTTTTTTTTAACTAATACTCAACCTAATCAGTGTAACTGGCATTTCATTATGGGGTTGATTTGCATTTACCTGATGATTAGTGATATTCAGCATCTTTTCATGTGTTTATCAGCCATTTGCGTGCCTTTGCAGAAATGTCTATTCAAATATTTTGCCAGTTTTGAAATTAGAATTTTTTATTGTTTTTTTTTTTTTTTTTTTTTTTGAGACAGAGTCTCATTCATTCTGTCACCCAGACTGGAGCACAGTGACATGATCTCAGCTCACTGTAACCTCTGCCTCCCTGGTTCAAATGATTCTCCTGCCTCAATCACCTGAGTAGCTGGGATTATAGTCACCAAGCTTGACTAATTTTTGTACATTTAGTAAAGATGAGATTTCCCTATGCTGGACAGGCTGGTTTCAAACTCTTGAGCTCAAGTGATCCACCTACCTCAGCATATCAAAATGTTGGAATTACAGGGATGAGCCACCATGCCAGCTATATTTTCAAAGAATCCCTCTGCCCACTGACCCTCTCTTTTCTTTCTGGGACTCCAAAAATACAATAATTGGTTCACTTCATGATGTCCCATATGTTTCTTAGAATGTTCACTTTATAAAATTGTCTTCTTATTCTTTCTCTTCAGGTGCCATCATTTCAAATAACTTGTTTTCAAGTTCATGGATTATTTATTCTACCTATTCAGATCTGATGTTGAACCCCTCCATGTATATTTGCAAAGCAGTTTAACTTTTCAGCTCCAGAATTTCTATTTTTAAAAAATTTAAATCTCTTTGTTGATATTCTCATTTTCTGTAGATACAGTTTTCATGATTTATTTTAGCTCTTCGTCTATGTTTTCCTTTAGCTCTTTGAGTATATTTAAGATCATTGTTTTAAAGTCTTTGTCTTTCATGTTTAAAGCCTATGTTTCTTTAGATATATTTTAGACACATTTCATTCTCTAAATGGGCCATGTTTCCCTGTTTCTTTGTATGCTTTGTGATATTTTGTGGAAAATTGGATGTTTGACAAAACAGACAGCAGTCACTTCTCCCAGGTTTTGCAAAACTGATGTGGAAGTTCTGCAAAACTTAATTAATCAGCAGGCCTCTGAGCCTTGCGAACAGCCTAGAATGAAGGCCTGGTGTCTTCTCCAGCCTCTTTTGGGCACGTGTCTTCCCTGGGTCTGGGAGTGTGCTTTTTCCCAATTCCTCCATGTATGGCTGCTTTAAAAGTCTTTATGTCTCTAAAATAAAGACTTACCCTGCTTCTTCACAATGCCTTAGGTGTTCTGTTTTATTTCTCTGTTTGCAATCTCTGGCTTCCAGACATCTGTAGGTCTCCCATCCTCCAGACGTTTGCATCCACCACAGCAGCTGCCACTACCTTCCACAGGATCCAACCTGACGTCCAAGCTCTGCTGGCATTTCTGTCTGATTTGCAAGTCAGGCAAGACAGAAAACAGCCCCTTAGGAACACCACAGAGTCCTAAACATTGGAAACAAATTCCACTGTGCTCTTTCCATCTTGGGCAATTGAATGACTTCCTCCTAACTATGCTAAGTAGAATAAAAATGCCTCAAAATTTTCTCCCATTTGAACATTCTTTTTTCTTAATTGTGTAACCATTTGGTTGCTGTAAATATTTGACTGGTTTCCGTGGCTCCTATAAAGTTATTTGAGTCAATCTCTAGTTGATTATTTAATTTTCATGGGGGAATGAGAGCCTGGAACTTCCTGGTCTATCATCCTGCTAACAACATTTCAAAGGATTATTTTCACGAAGTATTGTGGTAATGTGTTATGTAGCAACAAATAATGGACATATTAGTCTTAGGAGAAATGAAACACTTGACTTTTGAAGGATTTTCTGGTTTTTCATTGCACATGGAGGTGAGAAAAATGACGCCGGGGTATGATGGTCACTCTTTTCACATGGTGTGGCATCAAAGCAGCTGAGACCAGGGATCTCCTCCCTCTAGTGGAGTGAACAGCAGGTCTCAGTGTTCTGGAAGGGCCCAGGTGCTATCAGGTATGATATGCAAGATTCCAGCTGCAAGGTGCCAGTCACCACTGCTCAGCCTCCTTTCCAAGCACCCCTCCTTGCCTATCCCCTTGTATTAACCCATTTTCATACTACTGATGGAGACATACCTGAGACTGAGCAAGTGACAAAAGAAAGAGGTTTAATGGACTTACAGCTCCATGTGTCTGTGGAGGCCTCACAATCGTGGTGGAAGGTGAAAGGCATGTCTTACATGGTGGCAGACAAGAGAAGAGAGCTTGTGCAGGGAAACTCCCCTTGTTAAACCCATCAGCTCTCATGAGATTCATTCACTATCAGGAGAAAAGCACAGGAAAGACCCACCCCCACGGTTCAATTACCTTCCACTGGGTCCCTACCACAACATGTGGGAAGTGTGGGAGCTAAAATTCAAGGTGAGATTTGGGTGGGGACACAGCCAAACCACATCACCCCTCCTTGACCTACTTCTCCAGAGCACGGCAATACAGTGAGGACCACACGCATCCTGCTCCTGACCTGCTGTGAGCCCCAGTCTGCTATGTGCTGCCTCTGGAGCCTGCCCAAGGCACTGGCTCAATAAACTTCTTTCAGAACATCTTTATGATTCCAGTGAAAGTTACCTTTTAATACACCTAGCTCATGGATTTCCTCTTCATCATGCTGCGGGCTGAAGTATGGAAAAGTGATCTGTCATATAAAACCGAAATCTCTTCCTTTCCGAACTACGTCACCCACCTAAGTCCCTCCCTCCTCCAACCCACTAGCATTGATTCACTGATTCAGCAAAAGTCCTCCAAGTGCTTGCTGGCAATGGGTAGAGCAGAGGATGAGAAGCAGTAAAGCAAGGTGGTGGTGTAACACATTCATGTAATCACAGTCAAACATGCAGGCTTCCGTTTCAGCTCTGCCACTTCCTCTGAGTTGGAAAGACATGAAGAGTCAAAGTTCTTTGTATTGTTCAATCAAAATAAGAGCAGTGCTGCCTGCACAAATTTTGAGGGATCATTACATGGAAAAACAAAAACAAAAATTTTAAAAAATGTAAACTTATGAACAGACTACAGGCATATCTCAGAGATATTGCAGGCTTGGCTCCAGAACACTGCAATAAAGTAAATATCACAGTAAAATGAGTCACATAAAATTTTTGACTTCCTTGTGCATATATGAGTTATATTTGTACCACACTATAGTCGATTAAGTGTGCAATACCATTATGCCTTTAAAAAGTATATATCTTAATTTTAAAATATTGTATTGCTAAAAATTGCTGACAAAGTGAGCACATGATGTTGGAGAAGGGTCTGCATAAACCTTCACTTTGTAAAATATAAATTATCTCTGAAATGCAATACAGCAAAATACGATACAATAAGGTATGCCCGTAAGTGGCCTGCAGCAACAGTCAATAAATGTGGTTGTCATTCTTATTAAGACAAGATTTCTGCCTTTATGAACTTTCATTAAGTAGGCTCTAGACATTAATCAAATAATTATGAATATAATGAATGCTGCTTCCAATGGGGAAAAAGAGTGCTGTGCCCTCATGGGACATTATAGGGCTCGAGAGAGCTGCAAACTAACCTTCCTCTGCCCACACTTGAAGCCCATTGTTCAATAAACGGAATCAGCAGATGGATGTCTAACACTGGTAAAATCGATATGGAAAGCATACCTCATGCCTGTAGACAAGTGTACTTTTTAATACTTAATTCTGGAATGAGATGGACTTAGTCAACCCATCTCAGGCTCCACTGGACCCAGGCAGGAAGCTCTGGAAGCACCCATGGCTTTGAGGAGCAGAATCAGAAGCTCCTTCCTGCAGGCAGCTCATTCCTAGGAAGACGGGAAGGGAACAGTATCCATGTTTACATCCCTTCCACACTCACCGAGCGGATGCTCCTGCCCTAGCAGGAAGCAGTGAGGCAGGGGTGAGGAAGAGAGTGGAGACACGCCCGGAGTGTTGGCCTCATGGGGAGAACATCTCACCATTGCTGTTCGCTCACTTTATTCATTTCACTTAGCCCTTAAGAGGATCGTGAAAGGATGTGGGCAGAGCAAATCATCTTGGGTTCAGCACCTGGAACACAGTTAGTCTCCAGTCTCTAAAATGGGATCATCAAATAAATCAGAGCTGTCCTACGAGGAGGTTAATTTGGGTGCCATGTTTCCGCCTCTGGTGGGGAGCCCATGCATGATTGACAGAGGGCTCTAACAGTGTGGGGGTCCTCACTCCCCACAGGCAGCATTGTCAGTTTTGTGCTATGGTGGCTCCCACAGCCTCTCACAGGGAATTGCTCAGAACTAAGAAGGTGGCTTCCATAGGGATGTGTCCTCCTTCACCTGTAACTAACTAATCCAGGGTCCACTGGAGGCTCAGGATGCAGACCGGCACTTGAGCACATGAATCTAACGTAAAGCCTTCACGCCTCCTTCCTTGGCACAGAATGGAGAACGGAACGGGGGGCAGCAGCTCTGCCCCTGACCAGCTGGCCCTGGCTTAACCATGTGGGGCAAAGCTCACTAACACAGGGAACATTGCAATGGTCTTGTAGTTTAAAACTAGCAAATCTTGTTTGATCCCTGAAAGGCCCCATAGTTGGAAAGCCTTTTTTCACCCCCTGTAGTCCGATCTCTGCCTCAGTTCCCTACTTAGGAAAAGATGAGCCAGTGCCACCCAGAATTAGCACTCTAACGAGCTCCATGCCCATTTTGCAGTAAGGCTACCAGGAATCATTCCTATGTGGTCAAAGTTGCCACAAACTGCAATATTGTTTAAGGTAACAATTTTCATTGACCAGTCCCTGCAGTCCACACTACCACTGTGCACCAGCTACCTGTGCCAAAGCCAGTCGCTGTGAACCACAGGGTCAGAATGCTCTGGGACCAATAAAGCCTTAATTTCCAGGCCTTTTTTTTTTTTTTTTTTTTGAAACAGAGTCTTGCTCTGTCACCCAGGCTGGAGTGCAGTGGTGCAATCTCAGCTCACTGCAACCTCTACCTCCCAGGTTCAAGTGATTCTCCTGCCTCAGCCTCCCAAGTAGCTGGGGTTACAGGCACCCAGCACCACACCAGGCTAATTTTTGTATTTTTAGTAGAGACGGGGTTTAGCAATGTTGGCCAAGCTGGTCTTGAACTGCTGTCCTCAAGTGATCCGCCCACCTTAGCCTCCAAAAGTACTGGGATTACAGGAATGCGCCACCACACCCAGCCAATTTCCGGGCTTTGATTTGTTTCTAAAACATGTATTTCTCAGTGTTTCTCAATGCTCTTAGCCAATGTATGAGGAAGAAAATATCAGTGTGGAAGGAGCTGCCTCTCTAACACAGACGGCATCACAGAGCTGGAAGAGCTCGCTGGAGCGTCCAGCAGCAGGGGCACATATGGCAGCTCTGTCACCCCAAAGGATCCCAGCCCCAGTTCATCAACCCCTCGGCTAGAGAGGAACAGGGAATGGAAGGAGGTAGCGCCTCTAATTCAGATGCTAGGTCCATTGGAGGTGCCTTTAATCTATTTCTCTATTATACGTAGTCACCGATATATCTGTGGCATTCAATAATCATTATCATTGCAATAACTAGTTTAACGATGCAATCTTGAAATAACCAGCTCCTGGAATGCCATTGCAGCTTCAAGACCAATAGAGAGCTAAATTGAGTGGTATTTCTGAGTTGACAAAAGAAAAATTTAATTAAAACTATAAGTGACCTTCAAATGTCAGAAGTAAATAAAACGACAACAACCACATTTTTGACAGCTGTCACCAGCTAATGGGAATGCCATAAAAACTCCTGATCAGGGAGCACTGGCATATCCAATGTGTACTGGACTCATCACCATAAATTTTGTCAGATAAGTGCTCAACCCGATAATAATCTTACATCAATGTACTGAATTAGCCTCAGCTACACTGATAGAAAGACAGGTAGGGTAAGAGATCATCTCCATAACAATGACAACCTCCCTTGCTGACAAATAGCTGGAAGAATGGCAATCATTTGCATAAAATGAAAAGCAAAGAACTTCAACAGACATGATAACGGAGCCTCAGGCCATTTGCATTCTGTGACCTTCCTTCTTTTTTAATTTGGGGTGTTTTTTTCTGATGTGCCCAGATGATTTCACATACACTCATGTGCACACACATGCATATGAATAAAGGAAAATACAACTCATACAGGCTTCTCCCTCTATAGGAGGGAAAATGTATCTGTGCTAGCATGTACAAGGTTAGCTCTTTTAAAACATGCTGGTGTCTGGACATGCAGGATTTTAAACCTTCCAGTTGATTCAGCTGGACAGTGACTGCCTTTGCTACTGAGGAGTCACAGAGACGCTCAACAGGATTGAGACTGCTGATTGGTTTTGCCGCTTTGTTGAATACTGCAAACCCTCCTGCCTGACAGTTTCTCAATTTCAAGTATTCTCTTGCATGACACCAAAGCAATGCTATAAGGAATACTAACAAAATGGCCATCATGCAGACACACTACCCAAACTTCTACTCGTTTTATAAATATTTTATAAGAATAAACTAAATGTTTGAGGAAAATATTGAAAACATATTTTCCACCAAAAGGAGGAAAACAAATAGTTCCGACATTAAATATAGTGCGATACTTAAAATAATTGTTGATATTTTCAAGCTGACACATATAAGAACATTGTATCCATATAAATAGTATGCATGATGCTTTGGATTATAATAATCTGCAGAGAAACATCAGGGCTTAGACCAATCGTCCAATCCACTGTGGCCTCTATTTTTTATAGACATACAAGCTACAGACTGTTTTTAGACTTTTAAATGATGTGTATGTTCCTACACAGCCCCTTACACTTTGCCTCTTGGTTGTCAAAGCCTAAAATATTTGCCATCTGTCTCTTGACTGAACAATATTGCTGACTTCTCTGATGAAGAGCAAAAGATTGTTCACAAACGTGAAATCGAATGCTGCATGCATGTGGTTTCAGTGTCCAGTGTGTGAGGCAAATGGTGCCTAATGTGTGCATAGAAATCCCTTAGAAAACAGACATTTCAGTCCTAGGCTGATACACATCAGGACGTTAAGGGTCTTCATCTGATATTAAGGGTGCTAGTGAGACCTTAAGGGTCATGCCATATGCATAAATGTCAATTTCTTATAAAAATATATTAAGAGTAGAAATGAGGCTGGGTGCAGTGGCTCATGCCTGTAATCCCAGCACTTTCAGAGGCCGAGGCAGGCGGATCACTAGATCAGGAGATTGAAACCATCCTGGCTAACACGGTGAAACCCTGTCTTACTAAAAATACAAAAACTTAGCAGGACGTGGTGGCAGGTGCCTGTAGTCCCAGCTACTTGGGAGACTGAGGCAGGAGAATGGCGTGAACCCGGGAGGCAGAACTTGCAGTGAGCTGAGATGGCGCCACTGCACTCCAGCCTGGGCAACAGAGCGAGACTCCATCTCAAAAAAAAAAAAAAAAAAAGAAAAGAAAAAAGTAGAAATGTGAGGTTAACTTGTGATAAACACAATCAGAGTGCATCTGCAGAGACTGGGCTATGTAGGCTCTATATACAGAAGGAGAAGGCTCTGTATGCAGTCTGTGGGCATGGAGGAAACTTAAACTTAGCTTTTCCTTGAAACTCAGAGACCTTCTTTTTTCCTATTTTATATTGAGATAATTTCTGCCATGTTACATTTTCCCAGAACCGAAATGATCATGACATTGTTTCATAAGTACACAATTTTGTTTATACATTTTTGACTTTTTCTTATGAGGTTGCCCATTATAAAAGTATCCTTTTTTGGGGTGAAGGTAGAGTGAGCTGAGTTCGGGCTTCCACCTCTGCACTTTTCTAACATGCCAAGAATATCTTTATTTGCCACATTGGTCTGTAACTGTTTTCATCTCTGCCATCGGCTGGGATGCTTGAAGGAGAAGGCTTTGACTCATCACACTGTCACTCTGGTACCTGGAATACTGTAACTGCTCAATAAATATTAATTGCTATTATAATGATTAGCATTGCTGTTATCAGTGTTGTTCTTCTCCACCGTAGCATAATACTTGCTATGATCCAGATCAGGTTTTTGAAGCAACTTCACGCTTGGCATTTCAGGGACAGAATCATTTAGAAGCAAACACATGTTTTAGCCTGCTTTAAAACAAAAGAAAAAGGGCATGCTTCTTCTGTGCTTGTCTGGAAGGCAAAAAACAATGAAGCTCCAAAGTTTTCTGAAGAAACAACTGCAGACAAAGACCTTGCTACAATCCGATTTGATTAGTGTCGACATTAGCTGGAGGGGAAGACCAAGGATGTGACCAGGGAGTGAAATACAAGTTTTCCTGGTGCTTCCCTAACTAATATGCAGTTAG
The DNA here is from genome assembly GCF_002776525.5 of Piliocolobus tephrosceles. Taxonomy (NCBI): domain Eukaryota; kingdom Metazoa; phylum Chordata; class Mammalia; order Primates; family Cercopithecidae; genus Piliocolobus; species Piliocolobus tephrosceles. The sequence continues at coordinate 128,735,753 of NC_045442.1, read as the reverse complement.
AGCTATGCCCTATGAGGACCATTAAATAAGGCTTGGCTAAAAATACTTTCAGGTAGTACTTGCTTTCACGCATTAAGGAAGCAAAAGGGCAACTACAACAATAATAATTATTATATATATATATACACACATATATATATATATATATATATATA